>NC_088171.1:37001112-37243612 GCF_028769735.1 Zonotrichia leucophrys gambelii | reverse complement strand
TTTAATTCAGTATTACTTAAGCAGAAAATAAGTCCCTCATTCATTTGTCCTGTAAGTAGCTTTTTTTATTTTCACTAATTAAACAATTGTTTACTTTATAGTGGCAGTAAAAAATACTGAAAGTACTTTTAGCCTAAGGCAACCAGATGCCCCAGATTCATCAGGCCAGTCCCATTTTTTTTAATGGACCTTCCTGTTGTCTGTTGCAAATTGTCCGGGTGCTGAGCCGTTCCAGTTTTCACAACCCTCTTCCCTTCCTCCCAGACAGCCAGCGCTCCAGCCCCAGTTCACTTCCTTTGTGTCTGACATCTGCACCATTAGACACCAGAAAGGTGGGCAGGTAGCCCAGTGGCCACAAAACCTGTTTCATTTCTTGGCTGTGCCCCAACAACCCCGCTGCCCTACCCACAAAAATCTTCCAGGATGCTAAGACCGCAAATCTGGTCAGCTTATTTTAGCCAACTGTACTATTCAGAAAAATTAAAACAATTATTGCTTGCTTCAAAATGTTTATCTGCCTCTTTAGTTTTCACAGAATGTTTCCTTGTTTTATGGTTAATATTTTACTGCAGAGAAGTAATTAAAAAAAAAAAAAAAAAACAAAACCAAAAACAAAACCATAAAATATCATTGTTCTGAGATAGCTGAACCTGAAGCTTTTAATTTATTTTTCGGTTAAATTTTTTTTGGTTTTTCAGAGGGGTGCAGACTGAACAAAAGTCATGAAATAAAGTTGAAATCAGAGGTAGACATAAAATAGGTGAGAAAGTTATTTGTATAAAAACCCTCTAGAATAGCATTGACTACTAACATTATTGGGAACCAAAGAATTTGCTCGATATCTGGGCTGCCTTTCTTCCTCAGGGAAACTGTATTTAACAAAAAAAAAAAAAAAAGACACAAAGCACACATAAGTGCCTCTCATAATGTGAAAGATTTCTGTTTAATTTTGTTTAAGTGTTCTGTGCTATCAGTTGCTGCTTGAATTAAATGAAAAGCAATTTCAGTGGTAAACTGAACCCTTAAATGTAAGAAAAAGATTCCATTTTCTTTTGAGCTATGATCTTAAATTATAGCACTGCCCACTAGAGCTGTTTGAGCTCAGGTTGTGTTAGTGTATTTGTTATAATAAACCCCTTACTTAAGCAGGATTATGGCTTGCCCACAATACCTAGAAGAATAAAAGGTGACATGCAAACACTTAGTCTGGGAAATTTATTTTTTTTTAAAGCATACTGGAGATAAAATCCTCCTAAGTTTATCACTTTAAAGGGGATTTTGTTGATACTGTTACTTATTAAAACAACATATTTTGACAGCTGCCTCATTTGATAACAAGTAAAATTTGGACTTTTCAATTATTTTTGTTTTGTGTCATTTTTAAAAGACAATACAGAACATGTCCATTGTGAGAAATCATTTGTAATTACTGAGTGAAAATCCAGTGGTGATTTTTAGTATTTGAATTACTGAAATAAATTAAGATGCCAACTCAAAAGCAAAAATCCTTTTCCATAATATTTTCACATTGCTTAAATGTCAACTTCATACCAAACTAATAGTGAACAGTCTACGTACATCCTCGAACATTAGAACCTTTTAGGAATCTAAGTAAATGCTCTAATTAAAAAAAAAAAAAAAAAAAAAAGTAAAATCCTATATTTGATGCTGAATTTAAATAGTCACAGCTGATGTAAAATGTCCCTCACTGGCATGTGGCAGCCATTTTAGGTATTCAGGTTGTTTTGTTGTTTTCTACTATATTTATACAGTAGAAATATAAGTGCTTGGAGCATGGGGAATCCAATCAGCATATCATAAATACAGTACAGCATTTCAGCATAAGAGGTGAATTTTTGATTTTCCTTTGAAAGTAACATCTTCAAGGTTTTTAAATAAGATCAGAAAAAATTAAATTAAGAAGAAAATCAAGCATTTAAGTATAGGACCAATATTCAAACTTTTTTTAGAATGTTTTGTCCTTTCAGTGCAGTAAGGCACTTGAAACATTTTGAAACATTAGTTAATTTAGGTACTCAATGTCTGTAAGAAAAGTCTCTGAGATATTTCTTATTCTATTTCTATTTGTTGTGTAGGCAGCTCTCTACTAGCTGAACAAAACCAATAATTTTCAGACTTTGCCCTCTTGAGCCAAAGCAATAGTCTATAATGCTTGTGATTTTAGCTACCTATTTAGAAGTTAAGGAAGCAGAACAGAAAAAAACACCAGAGTCTGAAGAATTAAAGATAATTTCCATTTTAATTCCAAGCTACTTGGAATTGTGTTGTGTGAATCCTAACCTAATAATGAATGGATGAGATTTAGAGGTTCAGCTTGAATACATTCCCACAGCTGCTCACATGGCCCAGGTTGCAACACTGTTGTGACTCTCCCAGTTCCTGCTTTTTGTTCTGAATCAAGACCGTTTGCCCCATTTGCCCAAAGCTGCATTTTAAAAACAGATAAAATTTGCCACTTGTTTCTGGATCTTACTTCAAGCTTACTCCTACCTGTCTTCATCCCATCAACTACCCCTTTTCTACCACATCAAACCCAACTATTACAATTTTAAGGCCCTTCATGGTTATGGATCCTCCATGGATCATCTTTTCTTCTGCATCAGCTCAGTGCCAGTGATGGCAGCTCCCATTTCTCCCGAACCAGTTTCCTGCAAGTACTTTCATGCTATTTAAAAAACTGCCCCTTATGCTTCAGAGTACTTTACCACAAAGTTTACACAACCATTATTTCGCATTCCTTCAGCTCTTGTCCTCAAACTTACCTATGCTGTGATCCTGACAAAGAACCTAACAGTACATTTTGTGTGCTGATTTGTATCTACTATGCTAATGATAATAACTTCCCTGTTATTTGATGCTCCTACATTGTGTTATATTCACCTCTTATTCCTTGTAGTGTTCACAGAGACTCCCTGAAAAATCACTTAACTCAGTGTGAAGATTGTCATTCCTTTCAAAGGTTTTGGATCAGGTTCCTGGATGATCAGTCTTTTCTCTTTTATAGTACAGTGGGCGCCCAGTCCAAGTAAATTGTAAATCTGTTTATATTTTACCCTTCCTCCAGACTGCATCTGGATAGTAGATCCTTCTGTTTGGTCCTAGGAGAATGGTGAAGACCAGCCACTGAACACCTTTGTTCCATTTAGGATTAAATTTAAAATAAAAAGGTGGGTTCTTTAGACATTGTTTTGAGGACACTGACGCTTTTTTTCCATGGCAGATTTCCTTTTATCCTAAATCTATGTAACTAATTCTACTTTAAATATTCACTTAGGTATCCAACTGACTTTGAATTAGAATAGCCCCATCCATGGGCATTTGAAATCGAAAGCTCTACTGGACCTAGATTTTTTCCAATACCTACCCCAGAATGGAAACCAAAAAAGCTTCTCAATCTCAGAGCAGAACTGGCCCATTTCTACTGGTGACCTCATTAAGCACAGCGCTGCAAGACCGTGCAGAGTCACACAGAAATTTCTATTTAAGTTATGGCACTGGCTCCATATTTCTGCACCAAGCAGTTTGAAAAAAATGTATACTTAGATGTCAGTGGGAAAATGGGAGGCCCCTATGCAAAGATACGCACAGGACCCACTTCTACCACCTCCCCAGAGGTGACCCAGAAAGGTCCTCCTTATCTCCCTGTCAACCATCAGAGAAAGAATAGCAAATTTTAAAATCAGTTCTGGAAGAGTTTGCAAGTTGGCACAAGAGCCTGTAATGGTTCTAAACCTTTAACATTATTTTAAGGCTATATTTAAATATATATGTGTCATTTAAAATAACTCACATGCCCTCCTCCCATTTGCTATTATTCATTTCAGCACCGATGCAACAGCCAAATGGTTTACCAGCCTGTGTCGCTAACACTTGCATAATAACTTGAGATCTCACAACCCCTCTATTTATCAAGCAACAATGTTACCAAAAATAACTATATGCATAGCTATAAGGGGAGCTGGGGAGGGGGAGAGGGGGAAAGGGTATGGGGAGATTTGTCAATACAATTTGAAACCTGCAATAAAGAGCTAGAACTGAAGCGTTCATAGTGTGTAAGTCACTTTTCCTGATGGGCACTTCTCACAAGGTGGAGCCAGAAAAAGGGGCTCCATGCAGGCCCTTGGAGAGGCACCAGGACTGGCAGGTCAGCGTGGGGTTCCAGAGCGATGGCACTGCATGTGCCACTGTGAGCCAGCAGCAAGTGCAGTGGGGGACACATCTCAGGCAAGGTCCACAGTGTCAGTGTAACAAACCCACAGAAGCCCCCTGCCCTCTCCCAAGCCAGCAGTAATCATTATTTCCCTGGCTATTCACCTATCCTTAACACCGTTATTCACAGCACAAAAAGGTGTTTTAGTGCAAAATGGTTTTATTGCAACATACAGGAGGTTAATAAAGAAGGAATGTCACTTTTGTGTTCACTGCCCACGCGCTGTCCACTCACTTTTCTCATCTGTGTGTCTGCGTCTGTGTGTAGCTTTCCCTTTCAAAGCCTCGGCATTCCTGGGGGTGGGAGGAAAGAAGGAAGGGAGGCAGCAGCTCTTTAGAAAGGCTGCTTCATCTGTGAAGTTTACAAAATACCATCAGCATTGCTGAACTAATGAATAACAAGAATGTGTTGTCTCTAGCTTTTATGCAGACTGTTCTGAAAAGATTCAAAACTGTGTGGGACCTGCAGTGTTGATCTGCCTATTCCAGGTACAGCTTCAATGATTTTTATCTCAGCTTGGAACACAGAGTGTGTTCTGATACTAATACTGATAAAAGCATAAAGGCTGATGCCATCTGCCATGGCAACTATCAAGATGGCAGCTGCTTTTCATCAGCTTTATCTGAACTTTGCGTTAACGGGAATTCAGACACTGTGGGTGCATTTTCAAAAAGGACATAAAAATGATAGCACTCCTCTGAATAAAACCAATTCATCAAATATCAACCTACTCTCATCTCCTTCATCTTTCTGGTAAGAAAAACGAAAAAGGGGGAAAATTCCATGTGTGCTCTCTTTAGATCACCTTGTCTCTTTATCAGCCCTGTCTCTGATGCCAGTGGTATTAGACGCTTCCACTCACGCAGCAGCAGCAGCAGCAGGGCTGTAACCCTAAGAGGCTCTGACTTTGAATCCCAGCACTGGCAGCTCTGCTACAAATGGGATTCAAATGTGCAGTGTCTGAGGGCAGTGCAATCAACAAAATAGCATGCTAGTGTACAGAGCCTACCACAGGTAATAATAGAGGCTTTTCCCAAAGAAAGAAAGAAAGAAAAAAAAAAGGAATAAAGAAAGAAATAAGGGGGGAGCAGAAAAAGGAGAGGAAAAAAATGAACTAGTAGTAATTCTAAGGGGTGCTTTTTATTTCCTCAGCAATGGTTTACAGCAGGTACACCTTCTCCATGTTCATTAGCAGTGCTAGAACATGACAATTCACTACAGAAAAGATGCTAATTGCAGCGCACAAGGTTTTTGTTGCTGGCTATAAAAGCATATCTGAAATATAAATATAAGAAGGTAGTATACTAACATATTAGAATGCTGTTACACTTCTACTGATTTTGCTATTTTCCAGAAGGTTATTGTCCCTGATTTTTTTTCCTCTGCTAATTAAATCTTTATTTGATTTGATTTTTTTTTTTTTTTGGTTTAACTTAGCATCTGGCTCTATCCTCCTCAGAATAAATTTTATTGAATTTTAAGCAGATATAGATGTATAATGGATGTGTATAAAAATATAGAAAACAATGATGCTAAACTATACATATAATGTAATTCAAAAATTTACAAAACATGTTCTCAAACGTGTTTGCTGCCACTACAAATTGCTTTGGCACGTAAAACTAAAATACTTGAATATTAGTGAAAGAAAGCCTAATTAGAGAGAATTAGACACAAAAAGCAAGTTTGACATAGAGAGGACAAGGACCAGAGACAGGACTATGCAAAATACTGAGTGACTTCAGCTTTCCAGCAAGTCAGTGACATTTGAGGGAGCTCTCTGGCACCACAAGTCAAGTCCCAAGGGACAGAGTTTGCTTGAAGCAAGAATAGCAGACCAAATCATCAGCTATTGTAAATCAGTTTAGCGCCACAGCAGTCAAAGCTAGGGTCTGAGCTGGGCCAAAGGCACGGCAGCTATTTGGCCCAGAAGCTCTCAAGGGTCATAGGAAGCCACAGATCCACATCTAAATTAAAATTATGAACTGTATTAGTAATAATGCCATCAATTAGAAGATATTTTTGTTACTTCTCAATATTTGCATCCGGAAACAATATTGCTAAATAGCTGATTCTGCCATCACAACATGGTTGTTTGGAAGTCAGCAAGGAGAGAAATGGCTGAGACTTAGAAAAGAGATTATTACGTTTTTTCTATACAATCTGCTATTTCAAATATGCACTCATTTTCTCTTTCTGTTGTTGTGTACTAAACAAGGCTGGTAGGCAGGGTACGACAGCCCACATTTTCAATAATGTGAAAAGCAAGAGGAAAAAAAATTGAGTACAAACCCCAAGCTTTCTCTAGATTTTGTTTCCCAGTGCTTCCAGTCTGACCCAGATCCTTGGTTCCTGCTGGGACTCTGTTGAGGCATTTAAATTAAGGGAGTTCTTTAAATTCAAATGAATTTCTTTTCAGCAAAATGCTCAGCCCTAAAACTAAAATGTAAGAAATGAGAGCTGATATCTTTGTTTAAGGTCTTGCAGGGTGATGAAAAGCTGTAAGTTCAAGAAGACCACCACATGGAGGTCTTATTGTCTTCCTCCAAATTATGTTTAAAATGCCTTCTGAATACTAAAGAATTTGAACTACTGAAACTTTTGTAATCCATATTACAGGGACAGGAGATTTTTTTGTCTCAGAATCAGCAGCTCCACAGCATTTTTAGGCACTAAAAAGATTTTTCTAAAAAAAAATTCCCTTGCACTAGAAAGTAACAGCAATAAAACAAAAGCACAGAAAAAAAATTGAAGCAAGTAAAGCATAAGCAGAGCTGACACTATGCAGACTTTTAGGATACAATTCTGTATCTGAAAATGTCAATTCATCTCTCCCCTGTGCAAGAACATGTTATTAATGTTTAATGCCTACAGCAAAAGATAAACACTTTCTGGAATGGGGTGAATGAAAGTGTACACAGAAGTACCACATTGCTCTGTAATGGTGACTCTTCTTGGGAGCTACAAGGGCAGTGATTTTTCAATAAAGAAAGCAACAGGGAGACTTTTAAGTCTTACCAAAAGGGGGATGATTCCATTCTCCAATAAACCCACCTTCATAATCCTTTTCATTCTTTATAACTCTATGGCTTTACGTTGCCATCTATTGCTTTTATCGTTTGAAGGCAATGAGATTTTTTACCATTAATTTCCGGACTAGTAGAAGCGGTGAAAAATGTCTTAGCTTCTGAAACTTTTTGTCCAACACAAAGACAAGAGATGTAATTCTGAGATTAAAGTGTTCAGAGAAGACTAAATCCACTAAATTCGTGGCAGATAAAACAATAAGCCAGCAGTTGAAGAGAAAAACAATCATTAGCTGTGCAAACAGATCATAAGCAGCTGATCAGGAGGCCACATTCAGAATAATGGGTGCAACAATGAAAAGGGTATTACAGAAACTTGAAACGTACAGAAAAGGATGGCAAAATTATAAGAATGCTCAAGGACCTGAATTATTTGAAACTTTTGAATAGTTTTCTCCATGCTCTTCAGTAAGGAGAATAAACAAAACAGATGCAGGCAAAAGCAAAGAAAAATTGAGAACTCCATTACCTAAAAGACTGTCAAGTCAAAAACATGAAGTCAGTGACAAGCAAGCTGTTAAAAATGGTATGATTAAACTGTGTCAAACTCCCTATGGAAGTCAGTGGAGTTTGCCACTAAATTTACAGTGTTGTTCCTGGAAGTGGGATTTCTTCAAAAGATGGAATAAAAAAAAAAAATATAAAGCATGTAGATTAAATACTATACATTGCACAATCTTTACAAATTTTAGAGCAGTTAGGTAAGTATTTGGAAAAAAGAAATAGTAGTTCCCCTAATAAAATTATTCTGAAATCATTGAAGCTTGGTTTAGAACAATAGAGGGACTAGACCTGTATAATGAAACTAAGTATAAACTTTTCCATTAAAAAATAACAAGACCCCAGTGGATATAAAATCACCTGCTACTCAGGATGCCCCAACACCAAAACACAAGTTCCTGCAATATAATTCATACTGTTTCAATGGGCCAAAGCTGCAATGGGATCTAGGTAACCATCTGCATTTTTTGCACCTAAATGACTTTGAAAATGTGGCCAGGTCATATTTATGCAACTGACATAGGTCACTCCTGATATATGGCTTGTCTTGACAGACTGCTCCTTAGGAAATACAAAAAGTGCAGCAATACATGGACTGAGCTTTGAATTAAGGCAGATTTTATAGAATTTTGCTAAATTTGGAGATTTTTGAGATGCAGTACTGATAAATTGTAGTTATGTTTAATTTTTTCCTCCTTTGAACTTCAAAATCTTAAAATTTAGTGGAATATGCAGGTTTGGAGATGAAATAGATGGCAGTTCTCTGCACTATCCCATCCTTTCACATGAAGTGGCCTTTGACCTCTGCGCCTCTGCCCACAGCCTCATACAATGCCAGGTCTGTTTGCACACAGCAAGGAGTCTCATTCCTCTACAGTGGGACTATGTGAACAAGGAAATATAAAATATTGCTAACTATTATTAATAATGGCAAAAACAAAACCAAACCTGGTGTCTGGCGTTAGAACTATTTTCACATATTTATATCACTTTGTAACTGTGCCACCAGAGGTGGGGTTCTGTGAGTTCCTGCTCTTCAATTAGCCTGCAGTTGTAGTGGTCTGGTAATAGGGTCTCCACAGAGCCACACTGAAATTGCTTTCCCCATCCTCATCTCCTATTGTAATGGCCTTGAAGCAGGGTCTTCACAGGCATGCCCGGCAGTCATCATCCATCACCACAAAACTGGTATTCTGCTAAATAAACTTTCTGGGGCTTTTAAAATGTGATATGAACACATCATTTCGGCAAACTGAAAGTTGGTTTGGCATGGAAAAACATAAAGAGAAGGGAGTTGGATAGCTGTTTTGCAAATACAAATATTGGGACTGCTGTGAAACCTTTATAGTTCTCATGGCCAAAGTCCACTTAAAGGATTAGAAACTTAATCCCAAATTCTTTTTGAAGGGGAGATATCCAAGTATTGCACATACTTTTTTTCAAATAAAATATTCCACAGCTTATTTTGTGGTTTGGAAAAAAAAAGGTGAAAACACAAGTGTGCTTACTGGTCATTGAATATTTTACTGAGCAGGCTCCTCCTCACACACACTCCTTGTAAGAGCATGACTGCTATGGAAGCTGGACAGCTTTCCACTTTGGGTTTCATCTAGAGGAAAACAACGTACTTTACCTCATAAAATAGATTTCAAAGAGCTCAACCTAAACATTTCAAGGATCAAGTAATTTAATTTTCTTAGAGAGATCTACTTTATACGTATCTTTTCCATACGTGTGGTACTGAAAAATAGCACCAAGTTTAATTATTCAACAGGAGCTCTGCATTAGGATAAGATCACCTATCTAGGACCTTGCAGACCAGCTGTTCTAGCCTGTTTCCCTCACTACTTGGTCTCTTTCATCACAAAAGACTACCAGTGGATTTTTTTTTATCTCTTTACTTCTTACACACTATGTTTTCTAAGGAAGATGTCTCAGTTTTTACTCAAGTGAATTTAAGAAGAGAGTCAGATACCACTACTAATACTCAAAGTTTCTACTTAAATAGATCTCAAAATCTTAGTGCAACTACTGTATAAAACCTCAAAATACAGCCTCTATGAGCCAAGACTGAATTGTAATTAAGATGAGAGCAATGTTGCAATTCAGCAGAAGCAGTGGGTAAAAGCCAGTGTTATTGCTGTTCTGCATCAAGGTCAGGGTTGTGCTCCAAGGACCATGCATGAACCCTCTCCCTGAGTAAATAGGGAAAGGTGCTACAGCACAGAAGATCATAGCCTGACTTGCTTTTCTCAGGAACTCCATTTTTGATGGGTGATGGATGATCAAGAGGGAAAGCAGGTGGAATGGCTTTCAGTTGTGTGTAGGAGAACTGGACTTTTGTCCCCATCAGCCCTACAGTGACTGCAGCCTGTGCTTGGGCTGGGTTGAATCATCCTGACTCAAGGGCAGCGAGCACTTGCTTCACACATTTGAATACATGGCCCAGAATGCTAAAGCATGAAAATAAAACTAGTAACTTTCCACAGTTTTCGAGGAAATGGTGCTATTGGTAGCAGAGTAGGCTAACAGCAACAGGAGAAAAAAAAGAACAAGGGCAGAATGCGCGATTCCCACAGATAATTTGATCATATCCCAGAAGCACAGAGTACTTGATGTTACCCCAGGTTTTAACAGGGTTTTTTTGGCATTCCTGGAGGAGACAGCGTAGTGAGTCATGACTCACACCACCTGCTCACCTGAAAACTGCCACAGCCTGCCACAAGGTTTAAAATCAATAAGTGTTGGTGTCTTCAGGTCATAAACATTTTCTGTATAATTTATATAAAGAGTCTGCAACAGAAGGAAAAAGAAAAAGGCTTATTTTCTCAAGCTATTGCAAAAAGATGGAACAATCAAGAGGTCTTTCACCTGTTAAAATGCACAGAAAAAGTAGAAGTTTTTTTTTTTACTGGCAGAGATCATGCTGGGTCTGGAATTTAAGATACAGATTGATTGATCTCTTTAATCTAATATTTGTTCATGGGGAGGCTGTTATCTTTATTGTGGTGACACCTGCTAGTGTCGTTACAGTTAAAGGCTTACTGTATTTCTATTATAAATGCCAGGTTGGGGTTTAATATATCAGCAGGTTTGTAGTGCACTGGGCTAAACACTAGGCTATGGGTTGTCAATCCTAAGGCACACAGGCAATTTTTTTAAACCCAAATCTGATTCTGTTCAGGGCTTTTTTTCTCTAATATAAGTGGTAAAATACTGAGGGAGGAAAAAAACAGTTGAAGTAGCATGGATTTCACTAAGCAGCTGATACAGCCTCACTCTCAAAGCTTCACATTCAAAGCTTCGTATTTAATACAAATTGAAATCAGTGTGTAAAGATGTTGTCACCTGCCTTGACAAACAGGCCAAAAAACACCAAGAGATGTAGTTTCAAGTGATGTGACATATCTTGTGCTCTTCAGAGGCCAGTTTGAGCCACCCTGCTCATACCAAACCATCTGAACGCCAGCAGAGCTCTCTGCTTTAGGAACACTCTGCATAAGAGAATGCTCCAGAGGCGCAGGAGGCTGCCTCATATGCACTAACTGCTGGTAGAGGGGCAAGCAAGAGTCAGGAAAAAATGAATAAATGTTCCTGTTTGTTGCAGTGGGTAGAAGGTTTGCTGTGCAGTTTAGTTTCGTTCCAATGGCACCGCTGGGGGTAGTGCAGCGTGGCTCGGAGCAGAGCCGTGTCAGCCGGGGCGTTTCTGGGCAGCGGCAGAGAGCGAACGGGGCTGACCCGGGGCTGCTCCAGCCGCGGCGAGAAACCACAGCGGCACTTCATGCCGTGCCACAGGAGGGTAACAGAGGCACCCCGAGGCTCATTTAGTGCATCTTTCTAACAAGTGGAATAAATTATTCCAGCAAATCGCCACACTGACATGGAAAATACTGCTTCCAGGACCAGATCTAGATTTCTTAGTCTTCTCCATTTTTCCCTACAACTTTGATTTTCTAAGTTTCTTTCCACTCGCATATCAGTTTTCACAGCTCCACTACGTGTGTTTCCACTGTCTCACTCCATTTCTGCACAGCCCACTATCCTCTGTCTTTTTACAGAGATGAGCAGGTCTCGAATATGATAATATGCCACATGGTAAGAAATTCTCTCTAAAAAGCTGGCACCTACATTCTGAGTAGAAATCACGTGTGCTTATCTCACTTTCATACACAGTGTGGGTGCTGTGTGCATGTGCCCACACAGATTCCTTGGGCTAATATCCAAAATTTACCCTCTCCCTCGGATCTTACTCTATTTTTAATTCAGACACACCAAATACAGACCTGAGCCTGAGGTTTCCCCTAAACTGGCTACTTGTAAGGATCGCTCCCCAAAGTCCTCTCCTTAGGCCTCCTCTGGTCTTGGCACCTGAGCTGGTGCTCAGAAGACCTGCCTGATCTTCTGTCAGGATGAATCAGACATGGGAGTTTATCCTCAAGCAGGTCCTAGCACACCATTTGCCTTTGTACATGTATCTGCAATTAAATACATCCATTTTACATTCAAAACACACAAAACTGGGGAACAGGACGACACCTTCTCTGTTGAAAAATGTCATCCTCCTTCATCACCCCTACAACACAACTCAACATTTCTTTGTAAAGGGTGGATGAAATGGGAAAATATCCCACTCTATACTATCTCTTCTCTTGTTCTACCTCTAAATGAAATAGCATATTCTTCCCTGTCATTTTTATGGTTTTATATATACACACACACATTGGTCACACGCCTGTGTTTTTTATGTTCCAACTGACAAACTAGCTTTTTACATGCCTTTTACCTTGTTCTCTATCTTCAAATTCTTCATGTAATTTCTACTTCTCCAGGAATTTCACCAATTCATCACAGTGAACATGGTTATTTTTTAATTGCTATCCATACTGTAGTAAATATAAATGACAAAAATCATCAAACATATGTTGCCTAAGTTGTATAAATATGCATATATGTTAAAGATGTGGTAGCAGGCAGGTGCACAGGAAATCTTCATAAAGTTAACAGCTACTGCAGCAATAATAAACTGATGTTACCCTTTCAAATGCTAGTCAGGATTTTGCAAGCATTAGCCACCACCGTGTGATTTGAGCAGTGCCACTAATACAGATATAGTCAAGCTGGCAACTTGTCTCTCCCCCCGGCCCCAGTCTCCCCCTTTCTTCTCACAAAGAAATAGAATGAGTTTATTAAAGTATGGATGCCATTTTCATCTCGCAACGTTAACTGTGTTGTCTGTATCCCAAAGGTACTGAGCCAGTCAACGCAAACAGCTGTGCCACCTACTTGCAACAGTTGTACACCCACCACAAAGCACGGGGAGGAGGAGCAGGTTAAAGCGAACCGTAAAGCTGCTGCAAAGTGAACCTCACTTTGCAGTTTACCCATTAGCTCGAGGGAAATTTCATCCCTTTGGAGAATGCGCATTGTATGTAGAGCTCGTAGCAGAGAGTATTCTTTTCCTCTCGTCTCCTATAAACCACCTACTGCATTTTTATGTTCTACAATCACATACACCAAAACAGTGTTTAGCAAATTAACATCAAGCTAAATAAAAGGCATATCAACCAACTTAGCAGGCAGCTTTTAGTTTCTTCTCTACTGAGGATGTTGGGTGATCCGTAGGCTGAGAGAAGTATTTCCCTCATATTCTCATTATTTGATTTTAGTTCAATTAGATGAGTTTCACAGGAAAATTAATTATTTTCACAAGTTTTATGAGTAGCCCTAATTACTGTAACATGCAGGAATAAAGGAAGCTGATGGAGGAAGAGACTGATTCAGCACACCTCCAAGGGCAGCTACTCAGGGAGGATGACAAAATTGTCCTTTCACTCCACCCCTTTGTGAGGAGAAGCCCTGGCTGCAGAAACTCTGTGCACAATCACAGACAAGTGCACTGTGTGTCTGTGTATGCACATGCATGTGTGTTGGGGAAGAGAGAGGGAAATGCTCGTGGTTGTCTCTATGCAAGTGCACTGGATTTTTGATCTCTGCTGCAGATAGATGCATGTGGTTTTATTTCTGTGAGAGTCAGTGTAAAAGCATCTCTTCTCCCCTTAGGAGAGAAGGGCTTAAGTCTTGCTCATTGAAGGCCAGATACAATGCATGTGTTCAGCAAAGGCTTTGTGTCAGAGATGAGATGTGACAACATGCCAAGAAATAAGAGAAGTAGCACAAGCACATGCACACAAGAATGCAGTCAGGCACTTGTCCAGTACTTCTAAAGGTCCTGCTACCACAAACACTAACAGTGCCTCACAAAAAAATTATAGTAACCAAGACTTCCCTACATCATCATTACATTAACATCCACAGCACAAACAAAACACCTGCAGTTTTCCAAAGTGATGTTTATTTGAGGACAGATCTACATATGGGTGAATGCCTAGACCTTGTAATCCTGATCCTCTGATACAATAACAGGAGCACAATCAGTACTAAGTGTTCATGTAGAAAAAGAAATACTTTTAACTACAGCACAATTAGTTGTGGGCTTCTTTCTGCCTCTTCAATATAATTAACTAGGGCTTTATCTTACCATTATCCTTCTATGCACTAGGGACTCCATCTAGGAACTGTTTTCTCACAGGACTCTAATATACTCTTATCTTTTTATATTAATTGAGTTATCTTACACTGTCACAGAGGTAATAGCTGAAACAGAGATGCAGAAAGAAAACGTCAGTCACTCCTGAGTCTATTTGAACCCAAAGAACTTCGGCTAGGGAAGTGTTTCATCACCCAGTTCAAACCTTTCAGGGATCTGGTTTCCCTGTCCCTGGAGTGCGAGCAGGGAAATCACATTGCTCAGAACAGCTCCATTATCACACTCAAAACACTTTAGATTTACTAAAAAATAGTTATCTAACTTTTTCTTGTGAGCACTGATGACCATTGATTCCCATCTTCTCGGAAGTCATTTCCAGCAAACCTCACTGCCATGTGACAGTACTTAACATTGTTGTAGCAGAAATCCTTGTATAGATTAAAAAGTGAGGCAAAAAAACGTGCATGGACCATATAATAAAGCCTAACAGGCTTAACTTCTGTCTTGTCTACACCATACTATGTGCTGCCATCAATATATGCTTTTCCAAAGCTATACTCTATTCAGATTTCTCACTGTCAAGAAAATTATTGTTGCTAAAATCCACTCTGCACACCCCCCAAAAGTTACTGCTTAGTGCAACAATTATCATCATTCACATGACACTAATCTTTAGGTTAGACTGGTTAATGCAATGATGGGAAAGGATGATAAGTTGAAAATAGAAAAATGTGAGTTGCAGCATTCAGGTCTGCAATGATACCTTTAGCAAGACCAAAAGAGCAATGCTCCTAACTAAAGCTAGGGGTCTGAACAAATGGTCATCTTCTGTTCAGAAATGCCTGCAGTGCTTTTTCTTTATTTTGACTTTCTGAAGTTGGTTCATGGAAGCATCAGCCTTCCTAGACTGATATGTAACCACTGTAACACTAAGTAACAATCACACAAGGAAGGGTACAAATTGGCAAAGGCCAATAAATTCAAAACTTAAGATCTGACATCTAATTTAAAAACAAACACAGAAAAAAAATCTAGCCCTTGCATTTGCAGAAGCTCACTGCCCTTTCACTGCAGTAAAGGACCGAGAAAATAAATTGGAGCATATAAAGTCAGATCCATCCTCCTGTCCTTCATCCATGCCTGGGGAAATTTAGCTGAGTCTCCTCAAAGTCAGGAATGTTTACATATGTATTCTTTTAAGTATAGAATGAGTATATAAAATAGGTCCGTCATAGCTTTAAATACGCAGGTATTATCTGAACTCAGGAGAGATGAATCTGTGATGATCTACAAGAGATATTGGAGAAAGCAACTATGAGTTTTTGACTTCCAAAGTATCTTAATGTACCCCTTCCTCATGGCAAATGGTTCTTTGCCATACCAAACTAGTGACTGCTCCAAAACCAAGTCTTGTTTGCTATCTTATCCCACACACCAGAAGCCTCAGAGGGTCCCAGTCCAGCTGCTGACCCCTCTTGCCTTTTCTGGTGGACTGCTGTGTCTCACACAAGCCAGGGAAGAGATTTATAGAAGGGGCAGTACACAGAGAGTTATTGTCAACTATGAACACTCCATAAATGAGCCATAAAATAATATTTCTTGCAGCATTTATTTCAGTACTGAGGACCTCATCATGAGACCTGTCCAGTTCAAGTCCTTGGGCAAAGGTTTTTTAAGTTCCAGATCCAATTTTACAGAGAACTTTTCCTTACCTGGATGGAAGCAAACTCAAGTATCAGCTCATATGTTCACATATCAGCAAGAGAAATTTTGTAGGAAAGGAATGTGCAGGGAGTCACTGCCAACAAGTGACCTCAGCAGTTCTCTTTCAAGATACTTCCCTGTGCTCTCCCTGTATAACTCCATCCTTCTCCTTATTAAGGGAATTAATTTACACCAAAACAATACACATAAATTAGAAGTTCAAGTCGCAAGACCAAGTAGTCCCAATTAATTCATTTGTATATGACCTAGAAACAAACAAAAAAATCCAAGCCATTGCCTTAAAGATAAAGAAAATTTTATATTTCCATATGGGTGTGCTTGAAAGGAAGAGACTCAGACAAATGGACTATCTCCAAATAATAAAGTACCAGTTTAAGAAAAATGCACTGGCCAAGATTACACCAAATTATACACTCCTGTACGTAAGCACCATTCACAGTCTTGAATTAGAAATATACATGCTAAACGCCAAGGATCAGCACAAAGCCCTTAGCCTGTAATGATATTTCCTTAGGAAAGAAAACTCTATTTTTCTCTTGTTTTCTCTGTAAATGGCCTTAAATTTCTTATTAAAATTTCTCTAAAAATAAATAAACAAACAAACAAACAAACAAATAAATAAATAAATAAATAAATAAATAAATAAATCTGTGACTGACAGTGAATGCAGTTTCTGCTTCAAATAGAGAAGAAAATTATAGCAATCACAAGTGACCTGTTCTGTGAGAAACAATTAGGCAAGCTGAAGTATAGATACCATGATGTACTCAGCCAGCAGTCCTAGAAACAAGGTATTTCTGGGCCATGCTAGACTGAGAACATTAGTATCTAAACCATGTCAGGTTTATCTCGGCTGTTTGAGGGGCCTGGAGAGCCCGGAGGTGGCCTTGGTGCACCCGCGTGTCAAAGGACGAGAAGAGGCTTCAGTTCTTCTTTCTGGTTTTATGTTTATTAATTGTTTATCTAAAAGATGTTCTTTCAGCTCAACAGAGATCTGCTCAGCAGTCAGCCATGGGCACACTCCGTCCCCCTCCGGGGCAGGCACCTATCTTTATACCCTTTGCTACGTATACAATATTTATCATTTTTCCCCAATACCATCTATTGTTATAACTCAGTGTACTCTTAGTAATAACCAATAGAAAGGTGCCACCGTGGCCAAAGAAGATGGAGGAGAGGAGGAAGAAGGAGGAGGACAGGACACACCCCAATTCCTCCATCTTACTCCTCTAAACCCCCCTGTACATAAATCCTAAACCTTGTGTCTCACCCTCTAATTAACTAATCTTTTCACCATTCACCCAGTGAAGCCCTCATCCCTGTCGTCTCCTGTGTAGGGTTAAAGTCCAGCTACCAGACACTTCTGGCAACATTCCAGGAGTCCCGAGACCCCTAAGCTGGTCTCGGAGGCTCAGCATCTCAGGACTGAAATCTTGAGATCCGACAATGACCTGAAAGTGGGCACTCACCACATCCTCTTGGATGAAGCAGGGAGAGGAAAGGGCATAGCTATATCTCTATTCTTGCCCATTAATCTGTCCACCCACTCCATGGATATCAATGAAATAAGGTTCAGCCTGAGGGCCAAATTCTGTTTTCACTTACTGCTGCAGTCTGTCATCCAAATTTGGTGAATGCTTTGCGGATGTGACCAAATCAGTCCACAAGACTTTTAATTTCTGCTGTTTCAAATGCCAAGAATTTTTTCTTCACAGTCATTAGAGTCAGTCTTTTTTTTCTTTATTTTTTTTTTTTTTATCTGAGATTTGCCTGAAGGAAAAGACTTATGAGAAACACCATACAGGCCACAGCTTCTCCACAGCCTTAGAAGCCCCTCTGGAAAGCTGTTAGCCACTCAGAAAAGGAATATAACCAGCTGACTCCAAGTGCCACTTGATCAATAATGAGATATTCAGAAGGAGTCTTAATTTTATCTAACCGGAGGGATGAGACTATCATCTTCCCTGACAACCAAAAACTCAGCAGAGACCTCTTAAAGGGAATCATCTCCATTAAATTGTTGCCTGCTTGCAAGCAATAGCAGTAGTGGCACTCACCAGCTTTCAGCTGGAGATGATTGGGGGAGAATGCAGCAGGTAAATTGGTGCTTTGCAGGGGCATTGCACACATACCCGTGGCATTATGTCATTGTGACACACTCATCCACACAGGCTGCAGGGACTTGCAATCACTGCTCACACGATGCCTGGGATGCTAAGGTGCCCCAAAAAGTAAAGCATATAAGTCCTGCAACAATATGTGTGTGTGTGTGCACATGGACAGCCTTTGCACACGTGTTCCATGCGTGCATCACAATATCATCGTAACATCTTTTAAATGAAAAATTTAAATTAAAATGTGATGTTCTAAAAGAGCATTTGCAGTTCACACCACTGCAAAACCTTACTCTGACTTTTTAAAATTTACACTATCATAACATTTTTATTATTCCCAATTAAGATTTTTAGGGAAGACCAAATATTTAAAATGGTGGGTTGGTGACCTTAATATATACATCTCCTTCTCAAAGAAAAATCTTCTCTTTTTTGCAGATTGACTCATGTTATCACTGGTAAATTTCAGTACTTCGTCAATACTAAAGAACATAAACAACTTATCATTTCTTTATACAGTTTATTTCCAACTGTACATCTTACAGATGAGAGAAATTAAATTCTTCTCCCACAGATAGTATGATCTTCCCATGACTTAAAGAGGAAAAAAGAAAGACAAATTTATCTCCAAAGCTTTAAGTTTGTGCTTTCCGACACTGAGTTGGGTAATTTTTCTGACAAAGAGAGTGGAAAAGGAAAATAAAGAAAAAGAAAAAAAAGTCCAATAAAAAGAATAATCTTTGATGTAATAGAACAAGAATCAGACCAATAGCCAAAGACAAAAAGTTGCAGGAATAATAAAAAGGAGCAGTCTGACTTGCTAATAAATTAGGAGATTCTGAGGTGCATGAAACATAAGAAAGAGTACCCGCATAGGTAATAGTTAAAGACATATCATGAGCCAGGCAGATGATAATTCATTTTTTCTGTGATGTAACCCAACACTGTTTAGTCCCTTCTTAACAACCCTTCAATCATGTCTCATTTCATTTAAGTCTAAATAACACTTCAGCCACCTCCTACAGGGGAGGACTTGCAGATTTCCCTCTGGAAATACATTTCTATAACCTCAGAGTGTCCAAAATCCCCCAAATTTTATTTTAACTTCTACAATGAGAGAGTATTTAAGTAAGACAGAATTATGAAACCAAGGTTGCACAACATGTCACTTGTTCTCAAAAATTAATCCGATAGCATTTGCAGTCATGTATTTGTGTACCTCGCATTAGGCCTCACCTTATGTTCTGTCTATATTTGGGCTGTAGCAGGTTTTCAAGTAACCTAAGTAAACTTTAGTTATAAAACGATTATTAGCATAAATATGAATAATGTTTTTTAGACAGATTCTATCATCCTGGCTGTAGAAAAGCTCAGTGGTATGAGTCTGAAATTAATACTTACTACATGGTGTGTCTCACCAACCCCAGGACTTCTGAGGCCAGATATACATCTCTGTTTTGCAGATCAAGATCATATGGCATGTCCAAAGCAGATAACTAAAACCCTTCCCCAGCTGAAATAATGAGTCCTTCATTCTCCCAAAATCTCATCCTGCACACAAAATTGTCCAGGTTCACAAACCTCTAACCTGATGAGTTTGACACAATTTCCATAGGTATTAGTCAATCATTTGAAAAAACTTTTAGATACACAGTTGCATTGCACAAGTCAATAATTCTTTATAAAAGGTCCTCAGGCAAAATACATAACTAGTCTGAAATGAGTTTTGACTCAGTAGCCTGCAAGTCATGTCAGGCAAGACCAGGAAACAGCCCTGTTTTCAGAGCAAATGCAATTCACAGTGAATCAAAAAGCTTGCTAAAGACTACAGAAACATTTGGAGACCATGGAGATGCAATCTCACTCATATTCTATCATAATGTCGACATAAAAGTTCTTGCCTCAATTCAGTTCCACCATGATGAATAGCATGTGGCTTCATTGCATTATGAGACTTAAAACCTGTTGGTTTCAATTTAAATTGAGATGATAGCTAAGCACATCTACTTTCAGCATGAACCAATCAAAAAAAGATGTGGTTTTCCATAGAAACATCTCTACCAATAGTTTATATATGCTGAAGTAGCCAATTACATCTTGGCACACTCAAAAATACATAGCAACAGCAATGACAGCATGGCAACAGCAGCTGCTGCACAACGGAAAAATTAGAAAATTACTCTTTAGAAAAAAATATATTCTGTTAATTCACTTTGTTTACATTTTCTTTCATGAAATAGTTTCAGAAAACACTGTATGTGTAGCTAACTTCTTGTGTACCTCATTACTGGATGGGTGAATTAAGATTATTAACAAAAATATTCCTTGTTTTCAAAGTTGCCTTCCACTGTGAGTATTATTTTGCACATGGCAAATCATTCAGAAAGCATGGGAATTTCATATGAGTTCCT
Source organism: Zonotrichia leucophrys gambelii (assembly GCF_028769735.1). Lineage (NCBI taxonomy): Eukaryota > Metazoa > Chordata > Aves > Passeriformes > Passerellidae > Zonotrichia > Zonotrichia leucophrys. Next base: position 37,222,997 of record NC_088171.1, on the reverse strand, counting down.
CCCAAATGAAGGTATTCCAGCAGGCACAAGATGAGTTCACTTTTCATAGCCAGTATGTTGACTTTGGTGTGACAGGACAACCACCCTAAGCAGCGGGGCCTTACCTGACAACCCAGGAATGGCCTGGCCATGGTGGAAAGGCTGATTCTTCCCTCAGGCGAAGCCATCATATTTTCCCTTCATAGAGTGTGACATTTGCCATATGATCAGATGTATTTACATGAGTATGCACTTAAAAAATACATAAAGGGAGGACAGGGATTTTAAATAGCCATGGTGGAAATACTGGGTTTTTTTAAATTGTTAAGGTCCAGCTCCTGCCTCCACGAGCATATGTTTCACTTCCACTCTCCCCTTCCCAGAGGAATGTCCCACTTTTATTATGGGACAGCGCCCACAAGAGTGGTTGTACGGTGCTCGATTTACACTGTGTCAGTGACGATATAGCAGGGAACAAGCAAAGGGTTGTCAGTGCTTTCTCAGCGGGGCGTGAACGTGTACGACCCTATCGAAGTGCCACCTGTGTGTAAAACAGAGCTGCAGAACATGGCAGTTCACAACACACGTTTTTGAAGGGAGGTGATGGGAAAGGAAAAAAAACCTGTGCAAGAAATCCAGTAATTATGTTCACAGTGGCAGTGTCGTGCGTCTAAATAATATCTTTGGTGTTTTATCTGTTTGTAGATTTGTATCATATTCCCCTGGGATATGAAGTAAGCCGTGTGTGCCTCTACAGTTAAGGATGAGGCAGTTTCCCTAACCTAAATCCTGCCATTCTGTAGCTATTAGCATCTGCAAAGTTAATCTACTCTCTGGTAAGGCACAAATACATTTTGATATACTGAGATAGTCTACATTTGAGTTGATCAGATATAGTTATGTAAATCATTTTTAAGTATGGATTCCAACAACACCAGATAGAGAATTTCAGCTTTACTTTGTTCATTCTAATATTTAGGACTCAGTTTTGAGGCTTAATGTGGTTTTGTTTTGTTTCTGTGCAAGCCTATGTTCTGAAAAGACTCTTGAGTCCATGCCTACTTCCTGACTGCCCTGCAGATGCCACAGTGTCTGCCCAATAATGTGACGAGATCAGTGCTTGAAAGGGAAAGATATTGTCTCTCACTAATATTAAAGCGTCATTAGATAGAGAAACAAGGGGTTTTTTCAAATTTTCTCATCTACTTCATTCATCTGCTTGGCCCAGAAAGTGGACTCTAGATGAAGTGAAGGTTAATCTGTCCAGGGTGGCCTTTCCTCTGCCCCCTTGTCCCTGCTCAATAGGTGTCTTGGAAGGCTTTGAATGTTATTTTTGAATCCACCACATAAAGAGCTGCTCTCTAAAACAACCTTTGAACATGACTGAGGGAAGATGGTACTCTCTCAAGTGCTGCTTATTGTCCTGCTTTTACACATTATTTATATGCTTCATCTTCCACTTGTCCTGCTCTTATCCCATTGACCAGGTTCATAGCGGTCATGGCTATGATAAAAATCATTATTATCAGTTATAGCTGCTCTACTTCATTTTAGATAACACTTCTCTTGGATGAGAATGGAAGTGTATGTACTGCTGCTAGTAGCTCTTATCGTTTCTCAAACTGTCAGTGAACAGTCGTTATTGTTCTTCCACTTCTCCTTCTATTGTGAGGACAGTTAGTTATCCCACTTCTCATAAAGCTTCTGGTTTGTAAATTAGCTTCCTGTGTAATACTCTTTTATTTAAATCTGGAAGCCTTCACCCTTCTTCCCCTAGTTGCATATGGGGAAAAGTAGTCACCAAATGGAAATGTGGCTGAGACTTGAAAATGAAAAGTATATATTTTTGAAGAAAAAAAAACTCTACCTTCCTGAGTAGGATTCAGAGCTGGCATATTTTGAATTTCAGCATAACAGGTACTTTCTCATCACTTTTCTCTTTTAGTTCTTAGCTGAAATCATCCAGCATTAGAATACAGCTTTCTATTCAGTATAGTGAAAATGACCTTATGTAACCTCTTGCTATCCCAGGAGAAGAACAAAAAACTTTCTGGCAAAATACATAATTCGTTGAGTTTTATGAGCAAAGATTCATGTAACAGCAAAACCTGATGGAAAGATTACAAGAATAAGATTGAGCCACAGTCTCCAAGCCCAGCTTCCTCCATACACTTTATGTAAATTCCCAGAGCTTCCTACATGCTTCATCTCTCAAGCTAATGCCTCAGGTGAGAGGGGTGCACTTGTTCTCCAAATGTTGTTCACAGGTCACTCATCGAAAGGAATGCATCATCCTAAACTGACTCTTTATTCTAGGTAGAGAATTTAATGCCACAGTCAAATTTCATCACTGTTCCTCTATGAGCATTAGCTTATGCAAGTATTAATTCCTGGTAAGATGTGGAACTCAGGATTTTGAGTTTTCTGTTGTAAGTTGGCCCTCTCATATAATTGAGATCATTGTCTATGTATGTGGGAAGCATAAATACCTGCAAGCATAGCATAAAAACACTGAGTGAAATGAAATAATGCCTTAGTTTTTCATTACCCCATTGACTTAGTAAGAAAAATACTAAAGTAGAAAGAGTTGCAGCAGCTGATCCATTGCTGCTTCATAGCAGCCACCCCAAACTTTGCTCTACAATATCAGAATAAGTGATAGCAAAACTGTTTCAAGTGAATCACTCTCTGGTTTAGGAAAGCAGTCCATACACATGGTGGTGAATAAGACTTGTGAATGTGTGTAGTGGGTTGACCTTGGCTGGATGCCAGGTGCCTACCAAGCTGCCCTGTCACTCCCCTTTCCATCATGACAGGAGAGAGAAAATACAATGGAAAATATCTAGTAGGTTGAGATAAAGCAGTTTACTAAATTAAAAAAAAAAAAAAGAAAAACAAAAAATGAAAAAAAAGAAAAAAAGACAAAAAAAATTCCCCATAAGGAGAAAAAACATAATCACTACTTCCCACAAGCAAGCCATGTTCAGCCATTTCCTGAGAATCACGGCTTCAGCATGTGAAGAAGTTGGTCTGGAAGGTAAAGATTTTATAACAACAAATTCCCCCACTTCATCCTCCCTCCCATAGCTTCTATATAATCACATGATATGGAATATCCCTTTCATTAATTTAGGTCAGATTGCCTAATTGTGTCCCCTTTTAGGATCTTTCCCACTTCCATCCCCTTGATAAAGGGTGGGGAGAACATTAGAAAGACAGTGTTGGTTCTGTGCCAGGGCTGCCCAGCAGTACCCAAAACATTGGTGTGTGTTATCAGCACCTTTCTAGCTACCAATGCAAAACACAGCACTGAGGGCTGCCAGGGGAAAGTGAACCCCATCTCAGCCAGACCCAATAGAAAGTGTAAAAGTACTTCTACACTGTGTGAAACACAAGTCACAGGGAAACTCCAAGAGCCAGGTTTGGTTGGGAGAAGAGTGATGTATGTCATCCACAGATGTAGCTGCTTTATGGCAGCTAAATCACTGTGTAAGTTATAATTTTATGCAATTAAGAATACAAGGATCTCCCATGTTAAGCTGACCTATCTTATACTTTTATTGAAGCCCTTCTGTGGCTTTGTCCCTCCCCTGTCTCTCTCTTGCCACAGACACTGGGCCAGAAACATGGACGTTGATGTTCTTGTCCTTTCTCCTCTGTGCCACATTCCCAGTGCAAATCTGCACGTGTGATACAGCACTCAGGTTGCTTCTACAAGCAGCTCTTGTTCTGTACTTTTCCTCTGAAGTGACACTTGTCTCTGTCTACTCTTCAAGGTGCTGCCCGTTTGCAAGAGCTGACACACTTTCCCACTCTGTCACTGGGAGTGCATTTTTGAGTGCCAGTGCAGGCCACCCACTTGATAAAAATGGTCATGATACTAAAATTATCAAGAGCCAACTGTCTCTTCCTCCTCTTCATTCAGATAACAATCCTTCCACGTGCAAAATCCTCGCGGTCTTTAACAAATAGGAAAAGGTGCACGACAGTGTCACATCTCAGCAGAGCAGAGGGGAATAAGAAAGTGGTATAAGATCAAAGGGAAAATATAAAAGTACTGCAAGTGGTCTGAAGAACACAAGGGAAAAAAAATGATGCAATGGGAGCAACTGAATGACATGGTCATTCTCATAGAGGACCCATTACAAAAAATTTATTTGCTTTAATGTAAGCTATTTGGCAAAAAGCAGATAGCACCTGTGTGCCAGATACATAAAGACACTTGTAATCTGCTCATGATCTATCCGTAGGCTGCACTGTCAGTTGCTTGATGTGCATGAGCCTAGCGTGGGGAGACAGGGAAGAAAGGAAGAGAAACTAACTAAGTAACTGTAGCACAAGCATGGAAAGCTTTCCTAATTGTCTCAGTTCTTGTTTTTCTCTCCTTCACTGAATGGCAGTTTTGACCCCACAGAATATTTTTTTTTTTAGATCAGGCTTCAAATACTGAAGATTTAATTCACACTTTTTTAAACCAACAAGCTGAATTATCCATCTGGTTGTCTAATATATTTTTGTGGTAGCTTTAGGTCCTAGCAAATTGGGTATTTCAGTACCTGGACGTCTCCAGTATACCAGAACATAATGACAATGAACACGTACATTGGTGGAAAAAGGGAGGGGGCTGTATTTCTGTATAAGCATGATAATACATTCTGACACCATAAGAGCAGTATTTTCTGTCAATCAGCTTGAATTCTCTGTAAGTCTCAGACATATAAGTCACATTGAGAGGGTTATGCATTTCACAAGTGGATTTTTATATAAATACTTTCTCTGGCTCCAGTTCAACACAACAAAAGAAGTCAAACATTAGTCTGTATTTGTATTTCTTCACTGAAATGTTTTGACATAAACTGCACACAATCCTAGCTGAAAAGTGCCATACAGTTTGGAAGAAACTGCTGTGAACACCTCTATTGTTCACAAAATGCCAAAGTTTTTGCTTCTTAGAAACTTAAAGGCCTCATTTCCACAGCTCCATCAGCACTTCTGTTCTAAAGAGCACACGGTTCTGTATACAGCCTTCTCCTTCCTTTCTTAGGCTGCTTTCCCTTGTAAGTAGATTCAGAAACCTACCAACTCCACAGATAGCCACAAAAATGACATGTGACCTTTACCAAAACAACAGTAAAACATCTACAACAAAATGGTGGCTCTTTTCTATTCAGTTGTGAGGCAAATATCTATATTTGCACTGTATTAAATGAATCAGCGTCAGTCTACGGTACATTTGTTTACAGTGCATGGCAACTTCTTGAGTCGAACTGATCAACTACACTGCTTAATTGTAGAATAACTCAAGGAAAGTAGAGCTATTCTGGATTTGCCCCAGAATTCCTCTGTTCCCCTGACATGTAATGGAAATGATCACAGCCACCACCTAAAAACTGCACAGTTTGGGTACAGCTCTGCAAAGATGATAATAGATGAGTGCTGGAGTGACTGCAGTTGACAGCCAACTTCACCACATCCAGAATAACCTAGAGAATTTTCTAAAATGTACCAGCTAGCTGAATCCCAGGGTTTGGCTAAACTGATCAAGCATCACTGCAGCACACTGGTCATCTGACTACTCTTTTCCTCTAAGAATGCCCTAGCATTCAGTCAGCATTCACCCAGCATTCATCCTTTCACCCCAGCCCTTCCTTATCCTCCTTGCAGCCTGCCTAGCTACCACAGAACAGCAAAATCCTCTAAAAGAGCAGAAAACCTTAAGGCCTCAAATTCCACTTATGGGAAAATATGGTCACATAGTTCTGAGGCAGATTGTCTGTAAAAGCATGTTCCACTTCACAGTGCTCATTTTATGAAATCATGCTGAGAAACACAGTGTATTCTATTCACTGGCTTAAACTCACCCTAAGTAGTCCCTGTGAAAATGTGTTGGTTTCATTAGACGTCCAATACTGTCTTTAGTTCAATGGGTTTAATTATGAAAAAGCAAAAAAAAAAAAAAAATTCAAGCAATATGTAGATGAACCTGGACTGAAATATGTTTGGTTTAGAAAACAAAGCACTGATTTCAATGAAAAGCTACTGGTGTAAGTGGAAATATTATGTCTTGAAAGGAAATCTATTCATTTCCATAAAAATTTAGTGACTTGAGTATGCATGGATTGGTTCCACTACAGATATATTGGATTCAATGACACTGTATTAGTTTCAAAGCATATTTATCCATGCAGTAAAAATGTATAGGTTATGAGAATTAAAGAGGCGTGATGATGGCTGCCCTGAAGACTAATCTAAAATAAAATTTCTATTAAAATTGATCAAATTGGACTTAACAATGATACATCCAAAAGCCCTAAATAAATTTTATTGTATTCTATCACTTTGAACACATCAGCCCTTTTGTGTCACTCTGGTATAAACTGATTCTTCAGGTTCCAAGGGGCTACATCCCTTCCTCTTCTCCACAGAATGCAACTGTGAGCAATTCAGGTTCTTTCTCCATAAGCAAGCTATCTTTTTTCTCTCATCTGTAAGGATGAAGATGCAGCTTGTCCCATAGGCCAGGCAGACAGGAGTATAACACAGACATTTTTTCCAGGCTGTATGTGGAGACCTAGGGGTGCTGCCTGGGGACAGAAGCAGTCCTGTGGACCACAGATCTGAGGTCAGTAATCCTCTTATTAAAGTACAGAAGTATGTCCATGGCTGGGCTTCTTTCTGGCTGGCTCCAGGTGCCTCCTTAGGGCATTATTCCGAATCACCCTTCAAAGATGACCTAACTTCCTCCTGTGAATGGATATGGAAACAGATACGGAGTTCTGGCTGTTTGAATAGGTGCTCAAATCAGACAAAGAAGCACACCCATGAAGCCAATTCTTTGCTTAGGCCTGTACATTTATTTTCAGTTTAAAAATTATATGTCATACTGAAATGCGTGCTGGCTCATGCTGAAGCCTAAAAACATAGGTATGAACTCCCCCTACAAACTCCATTTTTTCTCAGAAATCTCAGTGTTTAATAAATGCACAATTAATTGAGAGGTGTTTCAGCTTGATCTGCTGTTGCACAATAGGACTCTGGCTGCACCGCTGTTATAAGTAATATTCTGTAGACACAACATTTGGAACCACTCAGGCTTCTGTGGCTGTTCCTATTGTAAAGAGGCATCCTGAGTGATTCTGAAAGCCCAGGTATTTGTTTTGATTTGTCTATAAAAATGTATCAGTAATTTTATTGTTTAGTTTGTCCTGCTGACTAACACAGCTACCCACTCATGCTAAAGAATGTACATAATACAGAGGCTGTTAAGTGCCTGTGCTATTTTTATAAGAAAAAACATCAATAAGCACTTGACTTTGAAGTTTTTACCATCCATTTTCCAGAATGACTCTGAATGATAAAAGAAAACAGTCTTCAACTTCCCTCTTTGTGGTACACAATAAAGCTCTATTTACCATGCAATTTCTTCATGATGGGACCCTAGCTTTTCCCTACACACTCTCATTTCCTCAAACAACACAAGCAAATTAATTTTTTTTTCTTAAATCCTGACTAGTCTGTTCCAGTTAAATACAAGTGGCACCCAATACTTTGACGTTATAGTATAATAAATATCCTGGGTTCAAATCCTAAATCTAGATTTTCAGAACAAATAAATGATAAATCAAATTGCAGGATCAGTATCCACAGGATTCTGATGAGCCACAGTTTTGTCTTGTCACAGCAAAGAATATTCCTATGTTGACACAACCTATTTTTCACTGTCATGTTATAAATTGAAAGTTTGTCGTAGCTCCTAAGGAACATAATCCAGTGTTTTCATCAGAACTCCAAGTTAAATGTACACTATAAAGTTTAAGTCTTCATTTAAAGCCTAGAAAGCATAAAATTTAAAGACAGTTACTATTCTGTGCTATAAAACTTCCTGCATCAATTATTCTCTCTCAGAATAAATCTTTTGAAGTGCTATTTCCAGTGCCTCCATGCAGGCCTTCTAATCACACCTGCCGTACCTACAAGGTTCCAAGGCAGCAGGGATTTTCCTCAGTTAGGGTTTGCACAATATGGCAAGTTATGCCTTCCTTCAAAGTTCTATCTAAATTCTTCATCTACTTCTCTCTTGTACCAACATAAAGACAGTTGCTTTGGCGCATAGCGGAATTCCTCTGATTCCTTCTACATTTCATTCAACTTTTACTACTTCCTTTCGATATTTTTGTACTGTTATATTATCAAAGTTAAAACACCCCATATGCCAGCTATAGTACAAGACACTATTTGCTCAAAGGAAATTAGAATCTGTGGTCATGATTGTGTAAATATTTACACAGAGGACTAATGGCAGGGCTTAAACAGTTCAGCCAAATTTCTCATGACCATGTTGATATTTCAGGTATAAGTGTTAACAGTAAACACTGTCCTTAAATGCATCATCTGAAGTAGATGGAAGGAGGGTCTGGGCTCCATGTGGGGAAAGCCCTCTATTCCTGCTTTCCCAGGTAAATAGACAGGAGTGAAGGGAAGATGCAGGACTTGAAGGACAATCAAGTTTGACAGCGCATGTTTCTGCTGTTTTCATGTGGCTTAAGTCCTGAGCATGTCAGAACGTTTCGTGCTCACTCCCTTGGCTGTTTCCACAATCACACTCATCCTGCAGTAGTCACTTCACACATTTATTACATATATTTTAGAATTCATTCTGTTCTGTGCATGCACTTGTGTGTCTCCTGACTACTAATTTTCAAGTGTCTAGCCATCCCAGTCAGTAGACAGGCAAACATTTACAACTACATCTGATGTTTTCTGACTTCTTCAACATATTTTGTTATGTCTATCCAAAACACCTGCGACACCTAAATAAACCTTATCCAGTCCTAGGGCAGCAGATACAGGGCAGATTCCTGCAGAGCCTGTCCCAGCACCCCCTCCGCTACTGGGATTTCTGTGCTGTACAACCGCCAGATAAGCAAGTCCAAATGCGTTCATATCCTTACAGCAAAAGAGGAAAAAGATCAGAGTAGTACAGCCCTTCAGGGTCTCCAGCAGAGCTCTTTGCTATCCCAGGCTGAAAGACTTCTCACACTGATTTTTAAAAAGGGAGTTGATAGCATGTAGGTTGACAGCCTCAAGTACAGGACGAGGAATGCACAAAACAAGGGGTATCTCATGGAATAGCTACTATTAGTTTGCCTTTTAATGTAGGGCAAAGTCCTGCTCTCAGCTAGGAGTGCACAGGCTTGGGATAATGATACTACCTGTCATTTAGTAAATCCAGATTTACAGAGGTGTAAACAGGAGTAGAATTTGTTCCAGAATCTCTAGGCAAGCTGAGAAAGAGCTCTTCCAGAACACATATTTCAATATCATGCCTTAGGTAACAGCAAAATCACAGTCTATATGTTTCTTTCATGAAGTATCAAGCTTCCATGCATCATATATCACTATATTTCTTTAGCTGCTTCATAGCCCTAAAAGAACACTGGGTTGGGGTTGGGTGGATGGAGTGGCAGTATCTTTTCTATATTGTACAAGAATATACATATTTCAAGTCTAAATTTAAAAAAATATTAATTGGCTTTTGTCAGGACACATTCTTCTTTTCAGCTAAGAGATGTATTCTCTGATGTCTTCATTAAAGTACCTCACAATCTTTTTTTTTCCTGAGATATATATATATATATATATATATATATATAAATGTTATGGCAAGCTTTTTTCTTCTCCTTTGATTGTTCCATGATACTAAGAATGCCATTTTAAATGTGTGTTATTTTAACAGGGTTTGTTTTAAGCGACAAGGTGGATATTATTCTTTAAATCCGAGTTTAAATAATATGAAGAATGGAGCCAATTGAAGTAAATCATAATTACTAAGTAGGATTAGTTTGCAACAGCTTCTTTAAAGTTTGCAAGAAAACATATACATGAACAGATCCCTGAAGCAGAAATGCATTTTATTCATAACTTCTAACCCAGGTCCACACTCTCCAAAGTGTCATTGTCATGAATCATTGTTAGCAAAACAATAACTCTAGTGGTCTTACATTTTCTCTCTGCGCAAACTATGTATGTTTCATGTGACATTACTTACTTCCTCAACTAGCAAGTCTTTCCCATCTGTTGGAAAGCCACCAGTGGTGATGTGCTATCAAAGTGAATTACCTTCTTACATGCCAGGAAATTAGGGCAATCCAGTGCCTTTCATGTAGCTCCTCTACACTGCCATCCTGCTCCCACAGGGTCTCCCATTCACTCTTCTCCTACTGATTTGTATGGGAGCAACTGTAAAGGAAGTAATTTCTCTGTGACTTGAAAAATGCTTTTCAGGCTTGAAAAGAAGCTCTGTGATTTGATGTATGATTTGTTCTTAGGCAGCCACTGAGCACCAGAAAGAGGATTCCCATCCAAGTTCCATATAAGTGGTAAAAAAACAAACATGATGAGGGAAACGGTAGAAAAAGAGTGGACAATCAGATCAAAGCATATGTAGCTGTAGGGCCTTTTGCTGCTTGTAAATGTCAGGGTGCATCTGTAGCCAGTGTCAGGACAGAAGATTCAGGGATCAGATCAGGATGGACTTTTTCATTTCCTTTGCAATTTTCATGATGCCAAATACTTGGATTATTATGAATGCAATAGATTTCCACAGGAGGATGGTTTGATGTCTGAGAGCTGTTGACCAAAGGACTGGTTGGTAAAAGTTTAGCTGAAAGTAGTCTTTGAGAGGAAACTGGCTAACAGTCTTTCCTGCCCTACTCTAAGTTACACTTTGGCTATAAAATACATGTCTTCAAAACGTGACAAGTGCTAAAGAGCCCTGAGAATGAACAGTTAGGAGTGTGCTCCAGTTCCCCATTGCCATATCATCTTCCTTCTCTTCCTCTCACTTTTATTTCTCTCCTGCCTACGCCAGCACTTCGTTTCTCTCCGATAATCTGGTCATGCCAGGTACCCTCTCACATAAGCCCACGTCCATGCCTGTCTTCCCCTTTCATAACCCTTCACCTTCATGCCTCCCATCTCCCTCCTCCTTTCCCTTCCATCCATGGATGCCCCAGGATACTGCTGCTGTCTTTCTCCTTGCCTCAGTCTTCTCTGTGCCTCTGAGTGCATTTCATCCCTCCATGACCTCTGCATTGCTTCTCGGGGTTCACCTGACCTCCCAATAATTGCATACCCTTTCCTAGACAACCCCACAAATGTTTCCATTTCCTCCATTTATAAACACAAGTTTGCCTCCCTCTGTTTGCATTTGTTGAGCCCCCTAGTTCCCCAGATTTTTCCCTTTAGCCTCTTCCTACCCAGTCATTGTAAACAAAATTAAGGGGGTTTACTTTCAATTACAGTATGTCTGAAAAAATCTCTGTCCTGGGAGAGACAAGGAGTCAGGAGGACTGATTTCTTTGAGGCAGAGTTAATCTGCTTAGGTTGAAAATCGAGTGTCTAATGAAGAGCTAGATTCTATTATCTTAATTGTTGAGTTGCTATTATTACTCCATAATACAGCAGGTAAAAGAGACACAAGCAGGTATTCTACAATTTCATACCAACCAATGAGAACTCACCCAGTATATATGTCCAGGAGTGTATTTATGCATGCAAAAAGTTATTTTGAACATTCTAAGTCTCATCTACATTTGATACACACATCTGTAGTGTAGCAAAGTAAATGTGAACACTGTGGTCTCAGTTTATGTATGCTGCTGCAGTTTATCAGAAAAAGCGATGGCATGCTCTTTACTGGAAGATTCAGTCTTGCCTCTGTTTAAGTTGGTGGTCCTATTGAATCTGAAATGGCCATATTGATATCTAGAAGGATAATGATACCTGTGCTCTCCAGAAAAATTCAAATTGTGGTCCCTCTATGACCCCAAGCCAGAAAGGATGAAATAGTAAATTATGTTGCTCCACTCATTGTCAGGTCCCCATCTGTTCTTTCCTTTCATTCAGGTCTCCACCTTCTCCAGAGCTAGCCCCACGTGAACATCTTTAGCAAACACCTGGAGCTAAACCCACTGCAATGACTCTGTCCCCCCCTTCTCCACAGTGAATATAGCTGAGGCACGAGCGGCAGGGTTCTTGCAGCTTGTCTTCCCCAGGATGTAGAAGAACATCCAGCACCACAATACATAAAATGGCATTTGATTGTATACAAAATTCAGTAATTTGCTAAGGGTCTCCCAGTCATTAGCGAGAATTAACGAGGTTCTACTGTAATAAAATCTTACTTCAAAATACAGAGTTTTACCGGAACATATGGGATTATAAAAGTAAATGTGCATCACACATAATCTTATGCCACATTATATAGCACATTTTTAAAAAGGAAACACCCACAGGTCTGAACAACTTTTATTTTTATGCAAATTCTGTATGCACAGAGACGTGCTTACTTGTCACTTTTGTGTTGTATCACCGCAGTGCCAAAGGGAAGTATCTCGTCTCGCTTTGCCTAGCCTTTATCCATCTACCTTTGCAAACACTCTTTACCATTCATGAGCTAAAGGACTTCTGGCATCCTAAAATCTGTTTTCCTTTCACATCCATCTTCTGTGACGTGCAGAAGGAGGCCCCTGCAAGAGCTTTGTAACCCAATCCTCCTTGAGAACTCAGTGCTCTGTACAGCTTATGCCCAACCCTGCATGCTTTTTATAATCATAACCATCATCTTTTTGTTATGTCTTGGTCTTGAAGAGTCCTGAAAGCAGATGTAACTCATGATGACCTGACTTCAATGGGAGAATGAACCAGGTGGCTAATTGTCTCTAAAACAGATACACTGATAATTAGCAGGAGAGCACAATGCAACAGAAGCCTAACCACCAACCTTTTTTTAAGTTAAGCAAATGGGTGAGCAAATTATGCAGCTGCATCATACTTTGACAAGCTAGTAAAGGATCCATACCTTCATCTAGTCAGGTACACTCACCAAACCACACCCTCAGGACATGGTATCAATGATTCTGAAATGGTAGACTTATAGACAATGGAAAAAAATGTGTGCACAAAAGCCCTTGTGCACAAAAGCTCTTCTACAACAGCTTCTCTTTCTGAGCAGGTTGAACTAGCATTTCTTCCTGAATAGCTGCCTTCAAACCTTGCCTTACGTCCCAAAAAGAAATAATGGTGGCCTCATCTTGCTTTCCATTTGCCCATGTCACAAAACAAGCATATTGTCATCCTCTGCTAAGGAGCAGTCCAGGAACAAATAGCAAATAAGCTGCCAGTTAAGCTGAATTGCCTTTACTTGATGATGGCTCTCAGAGTAGATGGCTTTAGCTACCACTGCACATCCCCCTCCTTCACAAGCACTAGACTTACTGCTTCCATGAAAAGCAAGCAAAGAAAGTGAGTGGAACTTGCTTTAAAGATATTAGCAACTCAGAGACTTTAATGTTAAAACACAGATTGCTTTGTAAATGGTGTCAAACAGCAGCCCAAAATATAGCACCATATAAAATACCCAATGCAAACAACTCCACAGGTGCTGACAGAGAGGTGGAAAGACAAACATTTCCAATTTGTTCCCAGTTCCTTGTCCTGAACAAGCAATTTAGGTTTTTGTGGGATAGGAGATAACATTCTCACCTTTGTTATTTTGCTTCAGTATTTACCGTTGGTTATTCTTAAAAGAGGGATGCAAACAGCAGTGGTTATCTGTTCATCTGGAAGTGTTCTAAGTGCTAGAGAAAAAAAAAAATCAAAAGGACCATTTACTCAGTGCTACTTCCAGGTCAGATTGAAAACTAATTTAGGCACTTTCCTTTAGGAGAACCTCTCACACAGGGGAGGTTTTGTTCTAAAAGAGAACTAGAAAGCAGAACTAGAAATAAAGCAAGGGCCAAATGTAACCATGTTGTGCCAGCCTTACCTGTTTCCTACTTATTTCTGGTACTGCTAGCAGCAACACAGAAAAATCCTTCTGACTACACCCACTCTGCCTCACCAAAGGCACTTGGCCCAAAAGTAGGTTTTGTCAAAGCCTATCAATCACACATCACTAACCTCCTCACAAACCAGTCTTGGCAGGTTTACACAGGCATAACAAGGGGGCAAGGGAGTCATGAAATTAACCTCTGCTCAGGGTCCAAAGTGAGCAAATCACAAAAATTACGCAGGCAGCATAAGTGGTGAAAAGTAGAATTTTCCACTAACATGTTTCTGACTTCCAGTTTTAATAGTCTAAGGAATTGTTATTAGAGTGATCAAAGGGAGAAATCACAAATGCGAGGAATCTGACAACTAAGCATCAAGCTAGTGTGGCAAAGGAGATTGCTTTCTCTCAATTTCCTGTTAAATACTGCTTTTGGAACTTTATTTTGATGTTGATTTGACAAAACTCGCATTGCATTTCAGTTTCTGGTGCATAGGTCTGCTGAAAGAAAAAGAATAAAGCAGAAATGATGAGACTGTCAGAACAATAGCTGCTTTAAAAAAGAAGAAGTCTGCCGAGGCTGTAGGTTTAGAGAGTTTACTCTGACAAATAAATATAAAAAGTCAATGGGGAAAATAACCTCTTGCCTACTTTTGCAGCCCCTTAAGACTATTCTAAGTCTATTCACTAAGACTGAGGTACTTCTCTCTGAACTTGAAACAAATTATCTGTGCTTTTATTGAAATTGAAGTTAGGAGTATATTAGATATTGTTCTTTTAGTTCTTCTGTTAACTGAGACTAATACAATAGCAGGTAAGTTTTCTTTTCTTTTCCATCAATTCATCTATCATTTTAATGTCACTTTAAAAGATATAAATGCAGACTCTGCAAATTTCAGAATAAGCTTAGCTTTTGTTGTTTGCTCATGTAATTTTCCAGGAATACTAATAAATACATAGAAAAATATCAGCTGTTCACCTACTTTAAATATACCACAATGAGATGAAGACATTTCCAAGTGCCTCAATACTCTTTATTTTTACCATGATAAGCATTAGATTGTGGTGTTCTTGGAATACAAGTTTACTATGATTTCCCTAGAAAACTGCTTGAGTATTTCTGGCTTCAACTTATCATATGATTTTTGAATTAATTGTTTTGCTGAATAAGTGGCGTACAGCAGTTAGCCTCTTGGGACTTTTCTTCCATATAAGATTTTAACTTCCTATTTATAAATTCTCTCCCCATAGTTATTTTCTGGGAGTCCAGGACATTTCTCTGTAAGAGGCATTTCAGGATCAGGCTTCATGTATTAGGTGTGAAATGTGACCCAGTCTCTCAATTAAGTTGCTGAGTTCCAGCAGGCCTTGAATGCATAGAACATCCCCAGGGAGCCTTTTCCCTTTTGGTACAGGCAGGTAGCACACACCACCCCGCACAAGGTTCTGACTAGTGTAACAATACAATCAGACTAAGTTGTGTTCCCATCCCTGATTATTCAATTTGTCACACTAGACCAGAAGAAACCAGAATGTTGAGAACCCACAGATCCATGTATCCTCTATAAGAAATACCTCTCAGAAGATATTTGTAGAAAAGATTGCAACACTGAAGGAGGTTTCCCTTAAAAATATTATTTTTCTTTAAAAATAAATATTTAGTTGCAGAGTAAAAACAATAAAGAGATTTAATTAAAACCTTAACATTTCCTTTAAAGGTGTTTTCCTACACCAAAACACCCTAAGGCATTTTGCACAGTGGTTGTACACTTCCTCCTATGAGTTAGAGTGAAAGTAAATACTCTTTTACTGAAAGATACTTCCTCTTTTTCCCTGGGACACTTATTTCATAAGGAACTTGATACAGTCTCGAACTAAGCCTGAGCACCTATTTTCTTTCTTTCCCAGTCATCTTCAGAATCGCACTGAATGAAATGTTGGGCTGTGGGTACTGCAGTCACTGATCACTGCTCCTGTTCTTCGCATTGTTTGCATCTGAGCAGAGCCGTCATATTCCTGGAGCAGCAGATGCCTTTAACATTTGTGTGTTCACCATGTAGAAACCACTATGATGTATTTGTGCTTAATTTCTCCTGTTTCAATGCCTTAAAAACAAAACTAAATCAAGTGGAAAGGGAAGTTCTGAGGCTACATAATCAGTCACCTCCCCAGAATAAACCTACGTCTATGAGGCCTGTCTTTGCTTCTCTCAGACACTGAAAATGCTGAATGTATGGAAATAAACAAATTTTCTCCTTGGCTACACTACAGCCAAGCACTAGTAAATTCAACAGATGTCTCCTGATTTTTGTGGGTTTGTTTTTGGTTTTTTTTTTTGTTTTTGTTGTTTCTCATTTTTGGGGTTTTTTGGGGGGAGGTTTTTTTGTCTTTGGTTGGTTGGTTGGTTGGTTGGGTGGTTGGTTGGTTGGTCGGTTGGTTTTTTTGGGTTGATTTTTTTTTGGTTGGTTGGTTGGTTGGTTTGGGTTTTTGTTTGGGTTTTTTTTTATTGAGGTTTTTTGTTTGGTGATTTTTTTGGAAGTTTGAAATGAGATCTGTAGTCATGTCAATAATTCTGGACTTTTGGCTAGTGCCACACCAAAATGCAGAAATTGTTACTCGGTGGAACTCATTGTCACCAGATATATTAATGAAAAATTGGTGCAGCTTGTAAAAGGAAAAACTTATTTCCTAACGTAAGAAGACTTTTCACAATTCTAAGAATTAGAGAAAAACAACTTCAATATATTGATGACAGGAAAAACAAAATCCATTTGAGCTGATTATTTTACAGATACTTACAAGACAGTTTCCTTTACTAACAGATAAGGCGTGAGAGGAAACTGTATGTATGAGCTGATTCAGAATGCCTGTCCGTACATGAATTTCATGAAACATGCTGATATTTATGCCCTTGACATTCCCCACATAGTTATAGAAATTATCAGCTTTGTTTACTTTTCCATGGCAGTGCATGCATACACAATTGTACACAAATGTTCCCCCTCATCAGCTGAGTGCACATCCATAAATAAAACATTCCTTAGAAAGGTTATAGGCTTAACCACAGAGAAGATCAGCAAGGTCCTCGGGAAGACGTGGCATTGGGACTGCAAGTCTTCAGGGAAACAAAAAGTCTGGAAGACAAGGCTCAAAATGCTGAAGGTGGTACTGTGACAATTGAAAAATGGAAACAGTCATAAAGCAAATGAATGAATTAGATTAAAGGTATAGTAATTATATGGAATACTCATTCATGGTTGTCTCATGCTGATTAGTTTGTATCTCAACACCTCTTTCCAGGTTTCTGCCTTTTGACTGTATCTAGAAGATGTTGAACGCTCTATTCCCTAGTCTAGGTAAGCACACAATGTTAAAGTACGCAAAAATCTTTCTGTCTTTGTAAGAGACAAATGCTACAGCATAGCCAGTGACCTGTGATTTCTGAAAGATGGACCATGTCCCATCTTACTCCCCAGTCACCAGATTTAACCAGGGCTCCTCCTCCAATGATTGTCCTGATTCCTACACTTTTTCTTTTTCTCCACCTTCATCTCCAGCACTGGTAATGCCTTTAGAGCCACAGCAGGCTTTATTTGAGTAATCTATATAGTCAGGAACTGCAAACCAAATGAAAGCAGATGTCTATTTTGTGTCCACTGAAAGTTTTGCAAATTCTTTTGAGATGGGCTAAGAGACAAGAACTTGTGGGGACAAGGTAAAAGAAGATCTGATTATTCAAGATCAGCTTTAACAGTAAGATATTTGCCAGAAACCCATTTAAAGAAACTTCTAAGCAGGAGCAGGTCCCTTTCCTTGAATCTGGTCACTAGAGAAGCAAATGTTAAGACACAAATTAGACCACAGGCATTCCATTTCCTGTGCTAAAAATAAGGTATGTTTACATTTACCAACACATTTTAAATGCTATAAAGGAAGGTGTTTTGCTTATTTCTTTAACTAGTACTGGTTATTGCCGAGGAAGAATCGTTTTACCTGGTCCAGGCTTTTCCTTACTATATTGTTTTAGATGACCAAAGGTATCTTTGGGGCAAAATGTGGAACACATGGGGAAAAATCAGAGTAGATTTTTTTATCCCTTGCCTAATTGAACTATCCTTTCCCCACAAAACCCTGTGCCATCGCTTAGTTTTCCTCGCATATCTATTGAGGCGATTCCTATTATGGGAATAATTCATTTAATTCCTTTAAAAGAATATCTTTTTAAAAAACTTTTGTTTAGACACTTTTAAACATACTGATTCTCAATCATCCAGCCCAAAGCCTTGGATGAAGTGATAATTAGGTGTTAAGAGCTAACTAGATAACCACAGAGGTTATCTGTCTCCAGGCAGCCACTAAACACCTAAACAAGAGTAAAAGTATGAAAACATGAGGTGCTCAGGAGCATTCATCCCCAGTAAATTCTGAAACAATTTGAAACATTTTGAGTTGCTGGCCTGCCTTTACAGCCCCACGCTGCTGTGACACATCCTGTTGTGTTTAACAGTACCCACACACTTAGAAAACTCGGTGCTCATGATAAAAACATGACGTGTTTAAACCCATAAATCTTGCTGAGGCCCCTCTTTTTCAACAAGGAAACATTAAGAAAATCCCTCTCCCACATAACTGCAAATCATACAGGCTCATTTAATCAAGGGGAGGGATTTGAGATGTGCTTGACCCTGAGATCAGCTCGGCTGGTTAGAGTATGGTGCTAATAATGCCGAGATTGTGGGGTCTGTCCCTGAATGGGCCATTCATTTAAGAGCTGGACTTGAAAATCCTTTTGGGTCCCTTCCAATTCAGTATCCGCTATGATTCTTACAGTTTAGGAATTCTTTTGTTTTCAGAGGTGAAGATTTCATGTAAATTATTCTGTCAGTTGACTTGGAGCTCTTCATACATCCTTCCTCCATCTGCTATATTCACAGAAATATAAGACTTGCCATTACAAGATTCATATCATGTTCAAAACAAAAAGAATTTGTAGTGTAATTAGTAAATTTTTTTCTCTCTCTCTCTCTCTTCCTTCTCATGTAATTTTTACATTGATCCTCCTTTTTTTTTTTTTTTTTGGAGAAGACTCCAGGCTTTACCTACCTGATGGATATCTAAGTGATATTCAAGAGACAAACAATTTGTATAGTGCTTAAGGTAATACGTTCATAATAAGAAATTTTTTTCTTTCTTGGGACGCTAAAATATGTCTGATAAAGCATGATTATCACTATAATTAAAGTAGGATACTTGCCTTATAAATCATTTGATATAAAGCTGACCAGCTGCTGCTGTGGTGAGAATGCACTGCACTACTCTGATAAGTACACAAACATATCACAGAATTTTCTTCTCAACACTGAGCCCAACTTATCTTGAAGCAATTCAGCTAGCATAGCAAGAATGACAACAATAATTAATGTGACTTTCTTTATTTTTTTCATAATCTCCTGGATCATGTTTGCACATCTATGAGGAGGTTCTGGGTAACCATGGTCCTGTATCCCATGGAAATTCCAAAAGCAGGGATCATTTTTTTTGCCATTCAAGCCCACAATTTTTATCTGAACTAAGATATTGGTGTAGATGTGCCCTTCAGTTATGTCACATTACCACTGTACCCATGAGTTTCAGGCAATTTTAGGGAGTGTTAGGTCCAGGTAGTTTTACAGTGGCTATGTTAAAATCCACCAAATCAGAGCCTTGCTAAAGTGAGAATCAGAACTCTCATGCACTTTAGGGGACAGTGTTTGGTCCTCCCTCAACTTTGACATGTAAAGTTAGTAATATCATGGTCATGAGCAATAATAAGGGGATTCTTTTGGTGGCCACAGATTTTCCTAGTATCATTTCAAGTAACTGGCTTTTTAATAAGAAAATATGAGAAAGCATTGCAAAACATTCTTAGAGAATGCTTAATTGAATGGCACACTAAGCCTAAAAGCATCTGTGAATATAAGGCTTCCAAAATGTTTTTGCTTTCTAATCATCTCCTTGTATCTGTAGGTCAGACTCTGTCCTCACTTTAAACTGCAATGTTCTCTCCTGCCCCCCCACAAAATATTTTCCAAGAGTTTGAAAATGATCCTCCTCAGATCGCTTTTCATAAAAGTTCTGAATAAACTGAACCAAATGTGGCTTGTCAGAACAACTTAAAAACCTTATATTGCCTGAAATATTCCTTAAAAGGTAAGGAAAATCAACATGCATGTGAACTGTTTAGCCCACTATTCAATATTTTACAATCTGAAAATGATTAGCAACAAGACAACTAATAAATACTTCCAGAGATACTCAAAATACATACTATACACATTTATGTGGGGATTACCATAATAATATTATCACTAACAGAAATATGCACATATGAAAACATCTCAAAGTAAACATAACATTTGCACATAGTAAATACCCATATGTCTCAATAAACACAATTTTAAATTTTAATATGGCAAGTGTGTGGTTCTTTTAATTGAGGATGAAAAATTAAGAGCAAGGCCCTTACAGGGTGAATCCTGCCATTTTCAAAGGGCAAAGTTGGTAGAAAAGCATGGCACACCCTGTGAAAATAGGTGGCGTCAGGGCAAGGTCTATAGATAGTGATAAGAGACAGAACACCAGATCAAAGTGCCATCAGAACTACAGCACCAAAAAAAGTGTTGTGGTATGCTTAACATTGTGACTACAACCCTGGTTTTGGCTACCAGAAGAATGCCTGCTCTTCTTTTTTGAACTAATGGCAGATGTACTCCATGACACATCCTTTGTTTCATGTTTTTTTTGTAATAGTCACTAATGCACAATTTTTTCTATTTCTCTGAATCCACTGCTACCTACAGATAGCTTTGCTTGCAACACTAGCAAAAGAATAAATGAAGAGCAAAAATTTGTGAACATATTCTGAAGAGTGAAGTTTCTCATTTCCTGTAATTTCCAAACATTGTTCTTTTTTTATATATGTCTTGATTGTTTTGCTGAAGAATAGCCTTCTGAAACTTTTAAAAATTAAACACAGTTCAACAGGACTGAATTCTTCCTGTGGCTACATATTTTAGAAAGTCTTTGATTTTTAAAGTATGGGGAATAAGAATATTGCCGGCCTCAGAATACTTTCATGAAGACTACCTTGCCAGGCCTTCTTCAAATATATGCACTCTGTCATTCTAGCACAGACACTTTTAGCCAGAAAACTTCTTCCTGGTCCTTGCTTCTGGCAATCCACTATTCCATCTTTCTTTTCTTCCTTTAACACTATTTGCAAGCATACCAGCTGTCTCAGAGAGCTGCAGTTTCACCATTGAAGTCTTCAGCAAAGACCTTCACAATTTGATTTTGAGGTATCAGACTGTGTTTTCATTACCAACTAATAATCACAATGAAAATATCACTTAAATTCTCTACTGAACCAGTGTGTTATGGACATACTGATGGAGCATAAATATCAGAAAGCTAAGATGACATAGAGTTTCTGATTATAATAGCACTATATGAAACAGCTACAAGATGGCATATGTTTCTAGCTGTTCCCTCTCCCTTTAACACATAAACACAATTTGTTAGCATTCGGGTGAATTTAGTCAGGACTCCTGAATACCCCAAAACAGCTTTATCAGTTTCTAAAATGGATCTGGTGCCTGAGTTTTTCTTCAAATCCCTTCATGCAGAATGGAGACTGGACAGCAAACTTTCTAACTGTGCCCATGCACTCATAAACATCTGTAGCAAACCATAATTCTGCTGAATGCAGGAGCCACATGGCCATGACATTTTGGTTGTGAATGTTAGAGAAGCATGTGGCTCTGAATCCTAATGTTATGGATTTTAGGGATCTCAAGTGGAAGCCAGCTCTCTGAGTCATGCAAGCATTCAGCACATCCTGGAAAGCTCTTGAAAAGCAAAAGACATGCCATGTAAAGGTCTTGTAACCTGGCAGCAGCAAAAGAGAGAGTCAAGGTGAGGATGGAGGGTAGCACCTCTCGGGAAGGGAATGGTTAAATGGCCATAGCCCCTGGAGCAGGCAGGCAGCTCCACCACTGCAACAAACAACGAATTATTAACACTGGGCAATTTAGCAGCTCAACTTAGAATAAGCAGCACATTGGGCACTGAGTACACAGTGGCAGACTGTCTATGACTCTCAGCTACCAGCCAGCCAGCAAATTTTATTTTTCGCCCTAAAAAGAGTTCTTTGAAAACTCCACTATAATAGCCCATTCTGTACCTAGGAAAAATTTTAGAGGGCTGAGTCCCAGACTTCCTTTTTGCAGGTGCAAGGCAGTACATTCACACCTCCAGCTCCAGCCACCATTTCCAGGGGTTGAGCTGCCCAGGCCAGACTGTAATACAGAATTTCTCCATTTTCCTTAATGCTTTGCACCACCATAAGTAGGTCTGGTCCATCCAAATCCAGTCCCCCAGAGATGTGCAATCACAGCAGCGTTAAGCCAATGAACAGCGCAATCTAGATCCCAGGTTTGGAAAATCTGGCCCCCTCAAGCAGATAATTGTATCAATGCAGCACTATTTTTAAAAAGGGCACATTTCTTGATCATACCTCACACTGCAGAGCTTCTGTTCAACTAACTACACGACAGTCTGTTAACACTGAAGGAAATCCCCTGAAAGCTGTGTTTGTTTGACCAACACTGACTAAAATTAGAAAAATATTAAATGAAAGCAGCTGGTCAGCTACCAGCCACAATATTATCCCAACTTCCTTCACAGGAAATATTATAATAACATTTTATTTGTTTTTTCCCCTGCTTGCTGCCGCTGGGGTGTAATATTTCTTTCATGTTGCTGATAGATCAAGAGCACTTCTGTTGGACTCAGGCTGTACTACATGCTGACAGTGATTTGCCCAGCATGGACTTTAATTCACAATCCAGTCAATGTCTAAGGGTGCACAGGGGCAGGAGGGAGCAGAGTGAAAGCAGAGACTATTGACTGCTCTACCCAAGGTTACA
Organism: Zonotrichia leucophrys gambelii; assembly: GCF_028769735.1. NCBI lineage: Eukaryota > Metazoa > Chordata > Aves > Passeriformes > Passerellidae > Zonotrichia > Zonotrichia leucophrys. The sequence continues at coordinate 37,200,221 of NC_088171.1, read as the reverse complement.
TGCAGCTTTGTTTTTCATTCTGGTTCAGTATTTTGACTTCTGTAAATGTGTGAACAAATAAGCTCAGCAGACTGCCTCTGACCTCTCCAAAGACAGATCCAGAACCATGGGAAAGCACCATGAAACACCTGGGTGCTATGTGAAACACTGGGACCATGCGTGTCTGCAGGTTTCTGCTCATCCTCCCTCCTGCAGGACAGCAGAGAGAGCCTGCACAAGGACTTTGCACCTCTCCTCCAACTTTGCATTCTCCCCTCTACTGCAACTTTTCCACTTCATGCTACAGTCTCAGCAAAACCAATCAGGGGCCCAAAACAGGGCTTGAACTCCATGACACAAGGCACCCATACTCCCAAAACTCCCAGATGTCCCTGGACTTAGTCTTCAGCTCAGAGGGGTTTGTGGCCCTGCCATATCAAATGAAGCCAGTTTTGCCTGCTGGCTCTTTCATCCAGATCCTCGCAGAGGAAGACAGCCTGACCCCAAACTGTTGGACTGTCCCCAGACAGTTTTGCATATCCCTTCTCCCTCAGGGAACGGTCTTTGTTTCTCTGCTGTCACCATGGTTTTAACACCCCATTTACATAACACCTTTTGAAATGGACCCCCGAGGTCGGGTCTAGCTAGGAAGGGTTTGTTGGGAGAGCTCTATCAGTAACCAGTCCTGCTGCGACTGCCATTGTACCACCAACAGGACACTTCCAGCACAGTTTTTGCCACTTCCTTCCATAAAATTAGCTACATCAGCAAAAACATTTCCTTTCCAGCAAAAATGTCTTTAAAAACTTCTGCCAGTAATGGAAATCCCTACTGAAAAATTATAATATGCTTTTAATTGTCCTCTGTATCCTACCAAAGATTTCTGCTACAGGCATAGCTTTATGCAGCTACAGTTATGCTTTAACATCAGTTTAAGTATACCAGGTATAATCAGTTCACAGGTTAGTGATAGTTCTTTTTCCTCAGCACATGCATTAAAAAACAATATGGCTTTCATCCATCTCCAGTAACCAAGGGTTTGTGCATATGGAAGCCATATGGAGCGTAAGAGCCTGCCTATATCAGAAATTATGACAATATATAATAATGTGGGGATTTAAACCACTGTAGCTGGACAATATAACCCCCTTTTTCCTCCATAAGGATGTGAATGTATGTGTGCATGTGAGTAAAATGAGTGGGTTTATCCATTTTAGCTTCTGTTGCTTTGAAAGCAGTTTATCTAAACTGGAAACAAAAATTGTTTATTTCTGAGTAAGAATGTCCACATGGAGAGTCGTGGCAAAATAAATGCAGCATTTTAACTATATGAGTATCATTTGTCATTCCTACAGACACAATTGGTTCTATATCAAAGTCCTATATCTTATTTTTGCATATAGCTTCTTGTCACTACCAGCATTTGCATTTTAGCAATTTGCATTTCTTCTTGCAAATTAAAAAAAAAAAAAGTGTTCAATTGAGATTTGCAAATGAGCAAAGGCAGCCAGGTGAAGGCAAGCAGGAGAGATGGGGGAGGGTTGAAGGTGAAGGTGAGAGGGAGATAAACAACAGATAAATAACAGCTTTGCTCGGAAGGGTTTGGTTTTTCCTCCAACCAAACTTGGTGTGTCCAAGTTTGCATCATGAGTCTAGGTAAGGTGATTTTGCTCAAATGGCATCAATAACTCACTTTTAAGAGCACATATTTATTGATTTCAGGGTATAACATAATTAGGTCTCATATTACTCACATAGGCTGTGCAGTTCCCGCTGTAAACCTACATATTATTCAGAAAATCAAAGTAATCTCTTGTGAGTATTAAAATAACAATACATTTGAGAAATGATTGCTACCATTTTTGAAACTGCATTAATGTTCATTATTTATGTAATATACAAGTTTAGAAGGGACTGATTTTTTTTTAACTTCATTGCGAGTATAAAAAAAGTCTTCGAGTTCTTGGAATCAAATGAATGCAAGTTTCCTTTTTTGTATAGGGTGATGAAAGAAATGTATCACTGCACATTAAAAATACATCTCACATTTTATACATTTACGTATGTGGTGCTCTTCATGTTAAAAAAACCACACACATACAAAAAAAAATCTCAGAGCACTTTAGAGAATTCACCCAGAGACAAAGCTATTGTTCAGGAAAAGCCAGATTAAACAAACGTGCCTGTAGTCTTGACTTGAAGGCATTTATGGAATTAACATTCTGAGTCTCAGCTGGCACCATGCTCCAAAGCTGGGGGCAGAACATGCAAAGCCTTTGGCACCTATGAGTTTCCACTGATATTCTCATTATAGACAAAAGCCCAGCATTTTAGACAACTCCAAGTCATTTCTGAATATGTGCATTAATGGAACCAAAAGTTTTAATTAACATTTGTGGCCTTAAATAATGTGGTGTTTTAAAGACTGTTGGAACTGCCCTGACATCACCAGGCAGGCAGTGAGTGACATGACCTTAATACAGAATTGATCTGGCTAGTCTGGGTTATTAATATTCAAGGGCAGCTTAGTTCTCCATACAGTGCAATTTGTAAAGATACCCATGATCAGGGATTTATGGAAACCTAGACTAAATGTGACTAAACAGCAGAATATTTCCTCTTTTATCTAGGATTGCAATGCTTACGGTCCTTTGGAAAAAAGCCCTAGGATTTGTTCCTTTTTTCATGCAAAGTAACAGGTACAGGGGCCAGTCTGGTCTTTAGCTTTGACAGGGCTCACCACTATCTTTCATGCTACATGCTAACACCAGCTTTCACAATCACTCTAGTTCCCAAGACACCCTGTGTCCACTGTCATAGCTGCTATGGTACACAGATAATTCAAGGAAAACCACAGCAAAGCACAGAAGTCAGTCCTTTACATGACCCAGGATCACAGGAGATAGTGCTGTTCCCAGCTCATTAGTTGCTAACACACAATATCTCCGAAATACTGACACTTTCCTTGCTCTGGTTGAGCCTGAGATCCTTCCCTACCATACTAACATGGTTCCTAAGTCAACAGAACAAAACCCAGTGCAGGAAGGTGGAAAGTACAGGATCTATAGAGGAAAAAATAAAAATCCCCAAAGGCACGGATTCGCTCATGCTTAATTAGTCAGGAGTCAGTGGCATAGACAAGGGCCTGGTGTGGTGGAAGACAGCAGAGTAACTAATTCCCAGCCTATGGTGTGACGCTGTTACAAAAAGAAATGACAGATGTCATTCTGACATGTGTTAACCAGAACATCCTGTGTAAGACATGGGAAGAAATTGTCTCACTCTCCTCATTGCTAGCAAGCTCAGCAGTACTTCTGTGTCAGCTCTCAGTGTCATACTTCATGAAAGATGTAGACAAATTGAAGAGACTGAAGAGAAGAGCAGCAGGAAGAATAGTAAGATGTTTAGAAAATGGGTATAATTAGAAAGAAATGTATGATAAACCCTAACCTTCAGACTCTGGTGTGGTAATGAAGGAATCATTGAAGTCATGAGAAGAAGCATTTGGCAATTGGTTTATTTTTCAGCAGAAAATTCCTCTGTGTGTGTCTGTGTCTGTGTGTGTGTGTGTGTGTGCACGCGCGCGCGCACGTGCGTGTATAAAAAAAAGTTATATAGCTCTGGGAACTATGTGAGAACTTCAGCAAGGATGGGAGATTTTTAAAATTAGATCATTTTTAAAATAACATAAAACATAATTTGGAATCATCTAAATACACTTCTTCCACCTTAGGTGAAAAGGAGGAACAAGATTACTTCTGTGGTCCAATCTATTTTGAAGGCTTCTGCAACATTGTACTCACCTCATTTTTCTAATATGTTCTGCTGTGTTACAGTCCACTCCAGTCAATTAATATGTCACTTTTTTTTTGCCATCATGAGTCTTCAGCACAGCCCCTTTCTACTCTTCCCCAGACACATTGCACCAACAGACCTTTCTGAGCAATTGCCAGAACAAGACATTCAGTATTGGAATAAGCAGACATCATAGTTTCTAGAAGTTCCAATGTTGATTTGATTATTTCGCTGAGAAATAGAGTCAGACAAAATATCTTAATTTATATAGAGAGAGAGTGAATATATATATATGTATATATAGAGCCAACTAAGAAATTCTATAAGTAATGCTTAATGCTTAATAATGATACACCACAGGGTTTAAGATTTGTGTCTGATAATCAGGACATCGATGTGTTGCACTTTGGGAAGACTTATAGTTGCATACTTACTACCCTCTGTGACCAACACATGGTTGACTACAAAGAGCTGCTTCTCCACTGTATTTCCATATGTCTCCATCCTGCAAACAGTACTGCAGATATGGATTTTCTACACAGAACCAAGAAAACCCCTCATCTCAGTGCCTTAGGTTTCTCTCCAGCTATGTGTCATCACTAAACTCTACCAATGGTATTGCAGTACTTCATGGAAGTCACTTTTCCAGAATTCTCACCATTTCCACATTCCTTTTCTGAATTCCTTCTATATAATTCAGTTCTTATTTGGAAGTCTGAAAAAATAGACCTAGCAATCAAGCTAGGTTTTACCATTTCTGACCAGAGTACAAGCATTTCTCCTGCATGACAGACTGCCTTCCTGTTTATAAATCCCATCATTAATCTTATCTCTTCTGGATCCTCATGATTCATGATCCACACTAACCCCAAAGCTAATTCTGAAAACCTGATCCTAACCAAATTCCCTGCCCTATGTTTGGTTACCTGATATACCTGCTTTCTTCAATCATATGATTTTTCATCCATTTTTCTGGCTGTATCTACAACTTGTCAAAATAATTTTGAATATTAATCCCATTTTTCAGCAACCTTTGCTGTCTGTCCAGCCTCATATAACTTGAAAATATTGCAAACATATATCTCCCATAAGGTTCATATTGTGTTACACTGAAATAGACCAAAAAAGGTAACATGATCCCTGCAAAATATTAATCAACATAAATTTGCATTTTGACAGGAAATCCTTTTTTGATAACCTGCATGTGGTCATCCAGCCAGCCTTTGTAGTGCTGTATAAATTCTTCAGCCAGACTGTGTTTCCATGTTGTTCTCATGAATGTCCTATGACATGGCGACAACATCCCTATGAAGTATTTATCGTTATCCCTAAGACTAAGTAGCAAGAAAGTTCCTAGTGCTAGCCTAGAAATTATACACCTAAACTGTAAACACAGTCTTTGTAGAGTAACTATAATTCCATGGAAGCCTAATAATACAGAACTACAGAATTTATCATTGCTATTGACTTCACCATTCATCCCCTCAAAGGCTACATATAGGTTCACATAATGACTCAAAAGAATGTTGTTGGGATAACTGGGGGATATTCTATGAAAACCCAGGGAAGATGCTCCTTGAGCTGTACAGTGTAGTTCAAGAAGTCTATATTGCATTGGTTGCTCATGTTCCAGAAGGTTATCATGCCCTACTTACAAATACTTGGTGTAATAAGGTGGGTTCAACATCTGCATGGCCCTGATAGACCAGTGCCTGAGCTGTTCCAGAGATGCTCAGGCTTCACCAGCACTATGGAAGTCTCTTACTGACAGTGACAAATCATGGTGGTGTATTCAGGCTTTGCTTTAACTCTGCCTTGAATCTAAGAAACAGGCTCACTTTCCATTTGTCTTCATTGTAGGTGACTCTAACAGGTAATGACAGCTGGCAAACAGCAAATAGCAATAAAGCCAAAATAATATTCTGAAATGGGAATTATATCAACACCCAACACTGCCAAAATTGTGCTTTGCTCTAAAGACACCCAGTTCTTGGATTTTCAAAATTGTTGTTTGCCTCAGCATACAACAGACGGTGTGAGAAAAAATCTTAATCCTTCTTCACCTTCCACAACAACAAAAAAAACCCAACCAAACAAAAAAACTCCACAAAACCCAAACAAAACAAAACAAAACAAAACAAAAAAAAAGAACAACATTGTTGCTCTGCATTCCCAAAAGAAAAGACCAGGCTTCCTAAAAATGTTGTCCAGGCATACAAAAAGAAGGTAAGGAATGTGGCTGAACTCTTCCAGAAAAACAAGTTGCTAGTGGGAAGGATGTGGGCTTACCAGAATTCATGCCAAGTTATGGAAGCCTACATAATCACAGCTCCCTACCAAACACAAACATAACATTAATCAAGGTGTAAGAAAGACATATTGCCTCTGTAACTGGGAAGGGAAGCAGTTTGGTCATCAGAAATTTCATAAGTCATGGCACAAGGGTATAGGAAAATTATGAGGCTCAGAAGTATTACGAGTATCTGGATTGTTACATTTTGTCAAAAACATAGATTAGTTTTTATTCCTGAATATTTTTACATTTTCATCAGATATTTTAGTATCAGGATTAGTAAGCATTCAGTGTCTCTTAGACACTGTTTTAATGAAAACATAACCTGCAATTAGGCAGTATTTGGAGGAAAAACCTGTTAGTTGGAAATCTGTTTCCCTGTTGACATTAAAAACAGTCAATGTAACTATGTGATGATGCAGAAATTTAACTTTTGTATATTTTTATTACATTCAGGATACCAAAGATAACTGGATTTATTCACCAAATGGCTGTTATTGAGTTCAGTTTTCTGGTACTATTTCCTTCCCATATAAACCCATAAAAAGTATGATGGCTGAAACATTAGGAATGCTTAAAGCAGAAGCTGATGTATCTCCATACAGAAAGAACAGATAGATTGCAATCTGTTTATGTCTTTTACATTTTTTACTGTATTAATAAGGAAACACTGTGATTACCAATCAAAAAAAGACTCAGGAGTGCTGCTTGTAAAGTGCACTATTATAAAGATTTATATCTGTATCTGGGGAGTAATATAGAGCATTGATATTTTAAGGAGCTCAGTTCAAAATCTCTTTATTCAATGAAAGCCCATGAGAGTGAAATATATTTTTCCTGGGACAGCATCATTGTTTGTTTATGATAGAAGCTATAAATTTTTTCCCCAAAATCATATGTATGTCCAAAATATCTCAGAATTAATTACAAGAGAATTTTCTTGCATTTAAGAAAAATATTTTAGAACATGATATTAGGCAGTCAAAAAAGAAATCATCTCCTGGTCCCTACATTTGGTTATGTCTGAACAAAAAGATATCTGTATTCAGCATATATTTCCTGAACCAAAATGTACTTCTCAAAACACGTGGAGAAGGTGACAGTTTACACATATTTAAAAACTCAAACCACTAAGAGAAGAGCATGAACCAATCCTCCCACTGGGGCTGAGGGGAGACCACAGGGAATTCACCTTTCTGGAGGCAGCTTGTTCTGCAGGTTGCATATGTATGTACTTTTGGCTACATTCTGTCAGCCTTTTGCAGGATCCAGACTTGTCCTTTTTTAATCAAGAGCCTGTTCCTAATGTTTGCTTACCATTACATCTTGAAAGAACAGAATGAGGAGCTAGAACATGATCTAGCAACTCACAGCAATCTTTCCTAGTACTTAGTCAACAGATGCCAACAAGATGTCTATAATGTAAAATAAATGGTTACTTTTTTCATACAATGAGCTGTAAATTCATGTGCATGCTTCTCACAGCACAAAGTACCGTGGCAGTGATGTGTATACAGAATGTTTGTGTTAAATACTGTTGTATTTATTCTATTAATGCAACAAAAGTCTTAGCAGTTTGTGCCTGGCTTGACTGCATCATTCCTGTTCCTTTATTAATCAGGAGAGCTCCTGATCTTTTAAGAACCTTTAAAAATCAAAAAAAATATATTAAAAATATTTTCTAAATAGTTTTTACTTTTCTAAATAGTTTTCACTTTTCAATATAACTTTTCCCTTCTTATGGAGAGCAACATGTCTGCTCTCTGCCTACTTCAAAGATCTTTGGTAGGTCCTGAACCAATTCCACCATTCTCTTTGCTTTAGGTCATATTTTGCTGTGCAGACTGAGAGAATACCATACCACACCATTTTAGGTCTGTTTTGGCACAAATAGACACCTGCTATAGTTTGGAAGAGCACTGCATACCCAATACATGAGGTTCATCAAGAGAAAAATTAAAATGTGGTAATAATTTAATTCCTTTCTTCCTTCCTTTTAATTGTTAAAATGTAATCTCATGGCCATACTCTTGTCCTCAGGGTATGATATATATCAAACCCATATGTGTGTAAGTGGATTTTTTAAATGTACTATGAAAAGTAGCAACGCATTGAGATCAGAATCTAAGCAAGTAAAAAATAAGACGCATAGGAACTGACGGCATAAATCCAAAGTTTATCATATAATTCCCAGATCCGTGTAGCTGGTCCCTAGGAACATAAAAAACCCAACAGTACAAAGGAAAACATTTTCAGATGTACTTCTTTTTTTTTTTTTCTAAAGATCCTGCTGCAGAGGTTATATCTGGCAGTGGGGAGTTTTTTCTCTTATCTTCAGTTCCCACAAGAACCAAGCTTGAACATCAGAGCTCCCTAAGCCTAATAAATGAGAGTATTCTTGTCTGCTTTATCTTTTTTTTTTTCTTCTGCCTAGTCATATGCTGAGGAAATAAATACATGATCTTGTTTTCAGAAGAAGCTATTATATTTAACTGAGGGTGTGAGCCTATCCCATCCCCTGGGCTCTCACCTAGACCTGTGTGGCAACATGCAGCCACCAGAATGCAAAAAGGGTGGCTGCTGCTCTCCGTGGAGCAATCGTCCTGGTCTTTGCTTTGGGGCTGGAAGGAAAGTGGCCTCTCTGCAACTTGCTGGTAATGCCTCCCCACAGTCACTCTTGTTCTGACTGCTCCAACAGAATGGGGCGCACACCACAATCAATTTCCATAAATATTCACGTACACCTCTTTTGCCTTCATTTTCCACAAACATTCAAGTACTTGACTCACATTCACATGAGCGTTCCCAGAAAGAGAATGTTAAGCTTACATGCTTGAGCACTTGCTTATAGTAAATTTTAAAATAACTGAGTATGCAAGTCATAAGAGGGGAAATAGAGTGTCTTTGCTGGTCCCTGGCAGAGAGGCATTTAAATAAACCTGGCAAGTACCTGCTTATGTTCTTCTCATCTACAATTATGTCTGCACAAGCAGTTTTATTTGGAACAGTGGTCTCGCAATTTGCGCCTCCACCGTAGTTCAATGGATGTGGCGTGGAGCAAGAAATGTACAGCTCTGAGTCTTTCTTTCCTCTAGAAAAGGCATTATTCTGTTCTGTAAATTGTGCCCCATACTTTGGGATTTTTGGACAAAACATATTGTATAAGAGTTATAAAATATTACTGAATATTTTGCATGGATAAGACCTTCCATAGGAAAAAGTCTTCCATATTCTTCTGCAAATGGTCATGGACCACAAAGAAACACAGTCAAAAAAGCATATTTTTCTTAATGCTAGTGGTATTTTCTGAATTCCTGAGTGCTCAAACTGAAACACTTAAGTCTGAGTGCAACCAATCAGCCTCAGCTTTTATACTTCTTTCGGCTGGGCCAGCATTTCATTTCTGGCTTATATACATTTCTTCTTTATTTCCTAAAGTTTAAAAAAGTTAGAAAGATGAGATTTGGATACAGGAGGTGAAATTCCAGATGGAAAAAGAGAGGTTTATCAAATGAAAGAGAGAACAGCCAACAGAAAAACTGAGAAATGAAACATCCAAAAGAGTCACTAGCTTGAACATGGGCACATGAGGCCAAATTTGTCCTCAAAGTATTCCTGCTCTTTCAAACCTGATGGATTAAGCCTGCTATTTGGTTGCTGAACAATCTGTGCTAGCAGGAGAACTACTAGAAATGGCGCATAAACAATTTACTGAGAAGTGGCTGTGTTTGCTCTGAGCTCTAACTGGTTCCACAGACACCACATAAAGGATGCCCACATCAGTGTCTGGCAGTTTATTTCACCCTGAGCCAGCCAACACATTTTCTCTCCAAACCCCAGCGTGTCTGCTGCACAGAGGAAAGAAACCTGGGGGTAGCTCCTCTGCACTTGGAAAAACCCGGCTTCATTGCAAGGCCTTTCTTATTTACCATTCAAATGTTGCTATATCTCTGAGCTTTGCAGACTGCTCAAGCCTCAGCAGAGTGTGAGCAAAATTGGACCCAATGTGAATTTGCAGTAACTCACTCTGCAGCGCTTGATTCCCCTACCTCCTGCAAAGTGTCTCTGAGGACTCACACACAGCCACCATGCAGATCAATAACTTTACAGTACAAACAGACAGAAACTTTCCCTTTTGGGAACAGGAGAAGGCAGTCAATTAATGTACAACAGAGAGATGAGTAATTGAGCCAGGAGTATTTTAATAGGATATACCAATCTGACATTTGCATTTTCAAACTGGTATGTACCTCCTGATCCAGAATCACTTTAAATCAAATTTTTTTAAAATCCCTCTGAGGCTGGGAGAAGTCATTGTCACTTTTTAGTTATTGAAGAATTCTCTATCAAATTTCCAATACAAAATTTGAACATAAGACTCTACTCACTGCATTTTCTGTTTTCTTTTATGTGTAGACTTGCAGTGGCATAGCCCAAACTTTCCAGGCATACATACTCGGTTCTCAGACTTGGATTTGAAAAATGCCTGGGTTTCTGTGCCACAGCTTGACTCTTCAGTGGCCAAGAGGCAAACACCGAGAATTAAATAACTAAAATGACAGCAATTCTCATGAGAAGTCAGCATTTTATATCATGGATTCTGAGGTGCCGCAGGAATTTCCTTCCCTAGGGAAATGAAGCCCTGTCTCAGGCAAGGTTGTACCAGGGAGAGAGATGCTTTTTGAGGCCTTGTTCTCTGTTGCAGAACATCTGGATTCTGTGAGACACCTGCTTGTCCTAAAGAAGCCCCAGCAGCCGTGGTGAACCCAGCAGCAGCAGTTCAGGCTCTCTGAGGTTGAGATGCTTTGGGAAGGAGAGCAAGCTTCTATGTCAACGTATGTGACAGCAGCAGTGCTCATTTTCTGAATGCTGTGGGAGGATTCGTGTTTAAGTTACGAGATCGGGTTTGGAGACGTGCAGAGAATATTTCATTTTTTAAAGGAGGACTGTCCAGACTGTGAGAGAACAGCAGTGTAGAGGAAAATGTAACCCATTCCCTCATCTTTCACCCTGCTGTGTGAGAATTCCTGCACAGCTCCCACCATCAGCTTTTATTTGTTTGCAGTATTTTACACACTCACCAACATTTTCAGCAGCTGTCTATGATTCCAGATACAGTCTGATGTTAAATACAGTAAGTATCTGGGAATAGTAAACATTTGCCAGTAAGACAGGAAAAACAAAAAGATTTAGCAAAGAACCCTTAATGAGAACCATGGGACATGTTACAACTCTGCTGAGGATGAATGTGCTTTGCAAAGGCATTTGCATACTGTCACTCCTCCCAGTGTGGCTATTTCCTTAACCTCTTTTTAGATTGCAAACATGATAGGCCTGTGCAAAATTTCATCGAGGCTTATCCCAAATTGAGGATAAAATGATCAATGACTAAATCATGACTCAGGCAAAGGAGACTTAGGGCCTAATTTTCTTCTAACTTTTAGTAAGTTTATGCTTGTATAACAATTCTACTGACTTCTGCATTGTTTGTTATATTAATTGTTATATTAAACCAGAAGCAGATTCTGACAGCTTCAGACTCAACCCACGTAAGAAGTGGAGCTTGTGCTTGTTTGGTCAACAGCTGAATTTGATCCTTAGTTGCTAATGAACTTTAAATTATATGCCTCTCCAAATTTTATGGAAAGTCCTTTGAAGTCAGTGGACATTCAGTTGCCTTTTGTGGTGTTAGTGGAATGAAGGGGACCAGATCTGTCAGGGATAAAGATGTAACCCCCTCTACTCAATATGCTTAATAACCACTAAAAACACACCTCACTTCCTTCTTTTATGACCCCATGACCATTCTGTTATGACACAAATATGAAAGGACGACCATATCTTTTATAAGAACAGGAAATTTTAAAGGTAGTTCATATAAGCAGTGATATCATAAACTCTGCTAGTGCAGTTTACATAATTTACTTGTCAAGAGATATTAGAGTTCCACAAACTCAAGCTGATTTGTGTTTGGGGCCACAGGAAGAAAACCCTCTGAAGTGGTACCATGTTGTGATAAGTGGAAAGGTATCACTTTGCATTAAGCAGTCACTGACAAAAGGTTCTGAGAGGTTTTTTAAAAGCTGCCTTTAGCTAAGGAAGCCCATGTTTAGTTTCTCAAATGCCAATGAGACAAGAAGGAGTTTAGTGACTGAGTCAGGATAGGGGCTTTTAAACCTTGTCAGGCTCTGAAATGTTCATAGGAGGCGCTGGCAGAAGGAAGAGCCGGGGAAAGTTTGCACTCTCTGAAGTCAGGGTTTGTGAAAAGGACACATGGCCTTACCTTTAAGGGTTAACTAGAAAGAGGGTACACATTACTGCTTTACAGAAATCTATCAGCAGCACAATGTGTACTGTGTGCATTCCTGACTCCAGGGAAGTTCAAGAAATTACTTCTTTGAGTTACAGAACATCACCCATTTTCTTCTCTATATTCCAAGCTGAGCTGCTAAATATACTCTAAAATATAAAAATACTGCTCGTAGACCACATCCTTTGGCATGTTAGCAGAGGAAATCTACATTCCTTTGTTATTAGAGACCCTGGAAGTACAATCTGACTCCATATTTATGGTAATTGAGATTCTTAGCTTTCTTGGCACTGGGACTGATGGCCTACTTCCATACTTAAAAATTCCTTCTACTGTTGTCTGAAATGCAACAAGTTATCAGTGCTAAAATATTACCTTGGTGTCCATCACAAGTAGTGGGTTTTTTTCTGCACATTTTTGAGTAGTCTGGGAAATCAATTGGTAATTAGGGAAATATGTCTGTTAATATACCTATAATGTAATTAGTGTAATGCACAGAGCAAAACTGAAAAGCCATCCTAGTAGATTTCTGCACAGAGCTACTTTCTCAGTCTTCTTTTTATTGGAAAGGCTTTGCATCAATAATCCTAATTGTAAGTATTTGTTTTAGGGTCCTCCTGCTCCCAGTGACATAGTTTGGTTGAAAAGTGGCTGCAATATTTTGTGTTAAAGCTTCTTGTGGTCTGGCTTTCAGTACGTCTCCTTGAGTAGGTAAACATGACAGAACAAAAGTGCCTGGAAATGCAAACAGTCCCTGAATTATTATGCCTATTACTTTTTATTAGTAGTAAAACCAAAAGAAGCAAGGAACAGTTCTATTTATGCAGAGCAGTTAGAACATAAATAATATTAAAATGTTACAACTATAAAACTACTTATGCCATATTAATTTAATTCTAATAAAAAGTAGGTTTTGGTCTTGCCTCCATGACAGCCAATGTGGTGCAGCTTTGCTTTCATCCAATATTTATACTCAAAAACATTTTGGTTTAGGAAATAAACTAGTGATAAAAAATTACAGTCTCAGAATATTGGGCTTTGACTAGTCCCCTGCTGCCCTTTATACTATGTTTCAGTAAAATACAGTACATCTTGCTGTTTTATTTCATTGTTTGTGGCCCATGCAAAATCCTATTGTCCAGCTGCCCAACACAAATGAACAACAAATCAGAACAACCAGAAAAGCACAGTGACTGATTAAACTAGGTCAGAATTTTTGCCTGTGTCGTTAGAAATATGACTTTATTCAGATTTTTGGTACATGTTTACATCACCTTGAATGGCACTGAGGAAGCCTGCTGATGGAGCGTTTTATTTTTAAGTGCTACAGACAAGCAAACCGTGCCAGCTCTCCTTAGCACATATTATCAAGTTGTTTGGTTCTGTTGATTTTTTTTTTTAATTATTCCAAATTAGCAGGGTGATCCTGCATGGGATTAAGGAGCATGTAAGTGAACGAGGAGAACTACAGTTCAGAGCAGACATTGGAGCTGGATGTGCTCATTTGGACAATAAAGTCACCTCTGAGCACCCCCACTGCAGCATCAGAGCACCCCAAAACAAGGGCTCCCTCCAAGCACTCTAATCCCCCTCCTCACTGCAGCATTTTGCTGTCAGCCCCAGCTCAAGCCTTCCTTGCTGCCTCAGCACCCATGCTCTGGAGGAGGCCTGCAGCAAGCTGTGGGGTTATACAGAGGTGCTGCACAGGCAGAGGCTGTTCCTCATCCACTCCCTTGGGGTGCAGGGTCCAAAACACCAGTTACCTTTGGAAAAGGTTTCTGGGAACATTTTACTGCAAGGGGGGGAGAATTAGCTGCCTCACCCAACAAAAAGTAGCAGTATAGTGAGGCACAGCAAGCTGACTTTTAGTACTCCCTCTTTAAGAATATTCTTGGACAGAGAGAATTTAGCCATAATTTCATCAAGTTGTCAATGCAAACTTTGGGAAATTGACTTCACGAGCTGAAGAACTAATGCAATTAGGCTTTATACTTATCTGTGTCTTCCTTCTCTCAAAACTTCTCCCAGAACCAGACTCTTTGATTCTCTTATGTCTCCTGTCTCTATCAGGGAAGACACACAGAACTTGCTCTGTTTCTGGCTATAAATCCACCTCCTGAGAAACAGCATAATTCCTGAGTTTTACCTTTTTTGACTTTCAGGTCAGCAGTCATTCAGCTGAGGTCCCTCTTCAGTACCCAGACAATTTCCATGAAACTTTAAAAATGCAATAATATTTCAGATCTACCCTTCTATCAAATTTGTTTGAAACTGGCAGCAAGCTCATAGGTCATTAGGAGGCTACTGATTCAGAGACAGAGCAATTTCATTATTCCATTAGCTGGAACCCTGTAATCAAACCCTCTGCACAATCATGAGACTTGTTTACAGATCATAAGACTTTGGAAAATAATAGACTGTGAGTTGTTTCCAGTTTCAACATGGGATGAAAGTAAAGACAAATATTACACTGAAAAATAATTTTAAAAGGAGCAGCTAAAATGGCAAAATATTTCAGATCTAATGTTACTAGCTTAGAAAATACACTTGTCACCTATCAAAAAAGACTGAAAATACAGAAAAGCTTTTTGGCTTAAGCAGTAAAGTATAAGAGAAGCTTGAAAAATAAACAAAATATATCTGTATCCTTCAAACAGAAGAAATCACGGAAAAAATTAGATAAACTCTGTCACATTTTATATAGCCACAGCTCTAAAGAAGTTTCTAAAACTGTAAGTAAGTCATATCAGGTAATAAAAAATGACAGCTCTGATGGGTTTTTAAAAAGTTTCCCAGGGGAAGATACAGAAAACTACAGCTTCATAAGTCTGATATCATTAGGGTCAAAATTGGTACAATCAATAATAAGGAACATGGGCAGTAGAGGTGTAAATAAATGATACACTGGGACAGCTTCTGCAAAGGGAAATCATACCTCACCAATCCATTAAAATGTAATGAAAGTGTTAACAGTAGTAAGCAATCCAGCTGAGAGAGTATTTTTTGATTGAAAGAAATAGGTCTGGCAAGATCTTCACCAAAAGCTTTTAAAGACATTAAATCAATGTGCAATAAAACTCAAAGTACTCTGATGACTTAATAATTGGTTAAAAGACAGGAAAAAAAGAGTTAAAGTAAAGTAGGGGTTTCCTCTTAGAGGAAGGTTACCAGGTCCTCAGGGACACACAGGCAGACCTGTGTGCTTCAACATACCATAAATAATGTGGAACAGGAAGAGAATGGAGAGGCTGAGAAAGTTTGCTAGTAACACAAAGTTTTTCAGGACCTCAGAACTGAAACAGCTGGAGTGACAAAAGAGTCTCACAGTGCTGAGGGGCTGCACAGTGCAGTATCAGCGAAATTAACTGGTGACCTGCAAGAAGTCATGAACAGCCAGGAAAAAAATTCTTAACTACACAGACAGAAGTATAGGCTTTTCACTAGTATTGACACTAGGAAAGATTTCTTGGAGTAATTTTGAATACTAATCTAGAAATGTCTGTTCGACATTCAGCAACGCTCAAAAAGGCCAGTAAAACATTAGAAACTATTAAGAAAGAAAAAGCATAGAAAATGGGAACATTATTCTGCCTCTGCCGTGTTCACCTATAATTTTGAATGCTGCTCATATTGAATATTTTAATCAGCCACCTCAAAAAAGTTACAGTAGATTCAGAAAAGGCATTGTGGATAGTGAAAAAGCTGATCAGAGATGTGGAGTGAGTGCCATGTGAGAAGTGAATAGATAGAGAAGGAGTTTTCAGCTTGGAAAAAGGAATAACTGAGAGGAAGAGCAATAGACAATCATGAGCAGTGTAGGAGAGGTGATCAGGGAAAGGTCATTCACTGAATGACTCTAACAAGTAAAACACAAAAGGGGACGTGCTTTCCCATACTTAATTACATCATGGAATGTAATGAGGAAAACATGAATGAGTTTTAAAAAGCAACTGGAAAATTAATTGAAGAAAAGTCCATCATGGAGATGCAATCTTCTCCCCAGAAGCCCCTAAATCTGACATGAAATTTCCATTCTTTACTTTCCTTCATTACATTTCTACTCCTGTCTCTAATCAAAGTCAGGACGCTGGCTTTTTTCCCATCTATATGTTAAACAGCAGAAAGTAAACATTCTCCATAGGTAACAAGTCTAGAATCCCTGATTCTTCCACCACATCCTTTCCTCTTTCCCTTTCCTCTTCCCTCACTTAGCACCTTAAAAAACACCAGCATTTTTACCCTGAAGGAGAGATCTATGCACACTGGCTGGAATGATCACTCGTCAACTTTAGCTGATCCTCACCAAAAATATCAAAAGTTGTTTGGAGGGAACAGGTGGCTAGATTGAGGATGACATTACCCAATAAATAACAGCCTTACCAAGCCAGTCTAAATAGATGGTGGATCTTCAGAAATCAAATGAACTTACACTTCTGTGTGGCTTTGAGAGTAGACCATCAGCCTTCTCTTTTAAAACTCTGCCTCTGGCCATGAGAAGAAATCACCTGGCTTACAAGAATTGAGAACAAAGATGAATTTTTCCACACAGATCTTTCCCCATCATTCACTTCAGTCCTAATGAAATGTATAAGGGTTTTGGTCTGCATCCATGTAACTTGGTGCAACCATATTGCGACAGCTTTCTAATGTCAGAACTTTGTGCACTAGCTCACATCATAGTAAATGAGCAAAGTCCTTACTCAAAAGCACAAATAAACAGCCAACTAGCCTGGCACTTACTTCCCACTCTGTAGAAGGCCAAGGACCAGGCTCCATGTCTTTCTTGCTGTTTTGGCTCAGCACCTGAGTCCTGGTTATGCAGCATACAGCAAGAGCATCTATCAATTGTTTAGTTTGTCTCAAACCTCTTAAAAAATACCGAACTTCCTTTGCCTGCTAGATGTGACAATAACAGCAATGATTGCTCAAAATAATGCAGAAATTGAAATTTCTAAAGCCAGTACTTTAAAGATATAAGTATGTAAAAAAAAAAAAATAAACCAGCTTGCACCAGTGGCCCTATGCTGTAGTGCAGGCTGCAAGTCACTGCACAAGCAGCATTGCTGACAGACACCGCTAAGCCCAGCAGCTATCAATTCATCCCTACTATACATTCCTCAGGGATGAACAACTGAAAAAGCATGTAAGATCTGCAATCCTGAGGCTTGTCTTTGTGACACCATTGCTAGCTCTTCCTCTTTTCTTGTGTTGCAGCTACACATAGCATCATTTTGATGACATGGTGGAAATTCCCAAGTTGCAAGTAATCCTATTTTGCTTTATCTGTCCCTTTTTATTTCTCCAAGACTTTGGGGATTCTGAAATTACTTTCTGACAATTTAAATATCCTGGTTTTCAGTTTTCAGCTGAACAAAATGGTAGCAGTTGATAACCTATGCTTGATTTGTTAGTGCTACTCTGTAATTTCAGAGTGCTAAACAGAGATGAGATTGACTACAGCCTACATGAATTGAGATTCTTTAGAAGTTTTTAGTTGGGGTTTTCTACAAATTTACTAGATAATAGGATCAGTAATGTTGCATCTATAACCTTATTTCAAAGCTCGAG
Organism: Zonotrichia leucophrys gambelii; assembly: GCF_028769735.1. NCBI lineage: Eukaryota > Metazoa > Chordata > Aves > Passeriformes > Passerellidae > Zonotrichia > Zonotrichia leucophrys. Next base: position 37,182,276 of record NC_088171.1, on the reverse strand, counting down.
CAGTGAAAATTCCTGACAACTATCCTATATCCAGAATCAGGATATTTAAATTCTGTGTGAAGTGTACAGACTTGATATGCAGTCTCCTTTCTCTCTCTAGTAGAATATCCCAGAGAAAGAATAAGAATAAAAATAACAGTTAAGGACAAGTGCAAGGATTTTTTCCAGCCAATATGAACAAATTAATGCCAAATTTCCCCGTGCCACCAGTGTTTTATTTTATTTTTTATTTTTTCACTTGGACTATATTTCTGGCATAGGAAGAAGATTTTACAGCTTTCTCAGTTTATTATAATGCTATTATGTAAGGTCATATCAGAGGTTCATCTTTCCCAATACTGCATCTCCAACACTTAATAACAGTGGATACTGAAAGAAAGGGTATGAGAGATGGTTGAGCTGATTCTTTGGCATATTTTACTGGCTTTCATCAGAAGCTGGGTTAAGGGCTTCTTGAACCAAAGGTTGCAACTGATGACTGAGTTAGCACAATCTCTTTTTGCCCTTGTACACTTTTGGCTTTCATGCCATACTGTCTCCAAGACACAAGTCCCATATAAAATACTCTAGTCATCCTCTGAAATTTTTTCCAATGTCTAAACTATGTTTGTATATTCTTCTAGAACATATATCTGAAACACCTTAGGAATCACGTTCTTGATTGTTTAAAATTCCCCCACATCTCTTGCTGAGAATTATTCCTAATAGTATGTACAGGATATTCCTAGCATCTTTCTCCTCCCATCCCCGTTCCCATTCTCATTGTTCTCCAAGGTAGCATTTTACATTCTGTGCCACATTCAGTACCTCATAGAACCTAATTCCTCCCATAAGCTTCTCCTTATTTATTACAACCAAATGGTTTCTTGTGATTGATAAATCTGGATAGCTTTTCCAAACAATAATTTTAGGATTTCCCATAACATCTCTCAAAGTGTCTTGACCCAGATTGTGGGCACAGTTTGGTTCTTATCAGAGAGACTAGTGCCTTGAGAACTGAAATGGACTCTTCAGATTTAGTCAAGTCCAGCTCTCCACACTTTCCACCTTCTTTTTGGTATTATCTTTTAAACAAATTATTTTCTACTGCATTTTTAATTGTGGTGCAGAAGCCTTCATACTTCTGTTGTACTATTCCATAGCTGACCTCCTCTGCCTGAGCTAACAGTGAACTGACAACATCAATTCCTGGAGAATGAGCAACTGTTGGAATAAGGCTGTATCCCAACTGCCTTCTTTCCTGCTGATCCCAATTGCTTGCAGCTTGCAGCTACAGACTGAAGAACTGTTTAAACCTTCCCTAGTTAACTCCACTTTTGAAAAGGGTTTAAACTTGAATAGGGTTTTAATTGTTCCATTCTTCCAATCTGTCTGTTTCCTCAAATTGTTTAACTCTGGGTATAAGGGTATTTCAAAGCTGACAAAACCTTCTGTGATCTGCTTCTGAGTTTTAGGTGATCAGCAATATGTGATGTAAGATGCTTTTATAGCAAAAAGATGTGGCTTGTGACAGACTCTCCTCAATATACTCTATCATTCCTTCTGGAAATGGTTCCTCCAGTCAGGGCTTTTCCCACAAGCACTTAAGTACAGAAGATTATATGGGTCCATTTTCTTTTGCATGGGGAGGATGACTAGGAAAAAAGCTTGTATTCTTCCTTCTCCTGTCTCTCTACATTAAAATTGAGTCCAAACCAGAAAACATACATGGGTGTCAATCCTGAGCTGCCAGAATATAGGGCATGTCTTTAGCTTTACTGACAACCTTACCACAGCCAAGACACACATTCCCACAAGCATGCTCACAGATAACTATGTTTTTACCATATACAGGTTACTGTGCAGAGCTGGATTAAGAAGTGATTTTAAAGTGCCCATGCATGGTCTCTGGTATCTAAGTGCCTCCATTCACAAGAAGCAGCACAAACTGCTTCTTGTAGGTCAAATTCAACAATGGATAAATTTTTAAGAACTCAGAATGCCTAAAAGACAACAAGTAACCATTAGAAATCTATATATGATTTTACAGGCTCTATTTACTGCTGTTGAGAAATAGTTGCACAAAAAATAAGCTCCACAATTCTAAAACTGAAACAAAAAATAAGGTTTTTAACAGCTCTTTCACCTGAGATAATTCATGCCCATTTTACAGCTATTGTTTTTCATATGTGGTAAGCACTGACATGACCCCTTTCTTGCTTGAAAACCAAACATAAATGCCTCACTTCCTATTCATAGCTCACTTTAAATGGATATATCACTGTGGGGTACAACACCTGGCTGGTAAAAGTGAGTATGTGTCCCAGAGACGTTTAGGACACTACTGATTTTCATCTCAGACCACTGGATTTACAAAAGACATCAACATTCGTCAATATTAATGGAACTCATATGCTAATATATACACTTCTCTGTGTCTGAAGAATGAAATTCCTGAACTTACAGCAAATACAGATCAGATTTCAGATTTAAGGAGCAAGTTCATTGCCAGGAATCAAAGGCCTGACTGCTAGAAAATAGCTTTGGTTCCCTTCACCCAGATTGTTCTCTTGCCTGTTGACAAAGGCAACCAGCATAAGATTCACAGGGGACACAGCCTCAGAGGCCTGGATAATAAAACTCCATTGTAATTCATTACTTTTCAAAAATGTTATCCTAATGGATGCTAATTCTGTGGCCTTTCCTTCTGTGTGAGGGTGACTGTAGTCTTTGATCAAAGATAAAGCCTTTGTAAAAATACAATGGTAAGGCCCTCACTTTGCTGTAATTCACTTTGGTACCATGAGTAGATTTCAGGCAAATGCAGCTCTATAAACAAAATAAAAAGATGGCATTTCAGCAGCAATATATAAAAAAGGATACTGGGTAGAAATACTTCAGAGAAGCAGCCTGCTTAGTTGTAAAATGAGTTTAAATTAGGCTTTAAAAAGGATTGCTAAATCTTGACACATATATGAGCAGCTTATTATCATGCAATTGTGCAGTAGTTGCTTGATCTTGTTACTGATGTGCCACATATGAATAAGTGATTAATTACCACAAAGGCTAAAACAGAGCAGAGTGAGAGTACTGTAGCTCACCCTGAAAGAGGGGCTTAAACACGTTTATTGCCCTTTAAGTGCATTTCATTAAGGCCAATTAAGGACTTTCATGTCTTATTAGAAAAATGAAGTAGATTTATGAGGTTTTCATAGGCTGGAAATGCTGGGGCTAGCAGATACGAAACTGTGCAGAAATACAGTGGTTAGAAGCTAAGAAAATGATATAAAGATACACAGAGGAATAATTCCACTAAGGAACCAGATCACATGAAGGTGGTCTCTGCATAGAAGGAAGGGGAGAAAAAAACCAAACCAGAGGTTAAAATCCATAACATTTCCTATCAGACTCACTCCCTATAATTTTATGGGCAATTTTGCAATCCAGCTCTCTTTGGGGTCTCATTTTCTTTGATTCCATATAAAATTCAGGATGACATGAAGGGTTGCCATTCAGCTGGGCAGAACTTGCACCCAGTGGGCACACCTAATTCCATACCTGAAAATAAAAGCACAGAGCAGGAGGGAGCAGATTTGTTGACCACCACACAGCACAACTCCCAGCAAGTGTACATACTTTAGCAATGTTTAATCTTGCTGATAGAGATTGTATGAGGGCTCCTTTATTGGTGTAACTTGAAGCACTGACTCAGAAAAACACATATGGTCTAGTTAAAGTTGATTGGAGAGTATGTTTAAGATTTTACTGAATAGGAGTGAGAGTAAGCACGTGCTTAAAGTTAAGAGTGTGCTTCAGCATTTTGTTGTATAAAGAACTACAAAGGTGAAACCCCTGACCTATTCATCTATACTTCTTATTTAGAGTTTCTGCATTTCCTACCTCAAACTGGGTCATTCTTGCTGCTTGAGATACTTCTATATTCCTTTAATTAAAATATAGTTTTAAAAAACCCAAATCCAGAAAACTATTGAACAGAAATAAACCCTTTCTATCTGAATAATCTATGTGTATTCAGATCCACAGGGCTCAAGAAATGAAACATGAATGCTGACCTTCTTTTCTTAAATCATGCTGTTCTTAAGGTAGCAAGAAGGAAAAGAAAGGAATGGAGTAAAAAAACCTCAGCAGCATGATCTGAGGACAAAGAAAAACTTTGCTTTGACTCTTCAGATTTCTGAAGGTTTGCGTCACAGCCTTCATCTTATTTGAGTGTAATTTAGTCTATAGAATTTCCTTCCTTGCTTTATTTTGAAAGAAATCTTTCATGGGAGGTTATAGAGTATGTATTATTATCCTTGGGGACAGCGTCTGTTTCAGCATCATCCAAGTTTCTAGGTCCCAAATACAGTATCTGGGCAGCTTTTTTACATATTATATGTATTTATGAATTTTTTAAAATATGCATTATTTACTCAGTGGACTGGAATAGCAATGTCAAGTGGGGGAATATGTATTTATAAATGTTTTTAAAATGCACATTATTTACCCCACAGACCAAACAGTTCCAGTCCACCATGTGTAGTCTTAGCCACCTAATTAAAAATCTTATGAAACTTCTTTGAAAAGCACTTGCAGTACATATGCAGCAGCAACTTTTGGAGCTTTATTATCTCAGCTCTTTTTTATTTTTCTCCAAAATACACAAAGCATTTAGACATATTATGGTCTAATCACTTGCCAAATTTCATCTCAAATAGAAGCTATATAGGAATTCTACAAGCACAAAAAAAGCATCAAAAACAGCAGATCAGCTATATTCTGGGGGAGGAAGTATGGGGGGGTTGCTGCACCGATATAATTTTAAAACAAACAAACCAATATTCTTTAATTTGGTGAAAAAGAATTAATTCCCACACTGAGATTTGTTTGTGCCAAACCTTAGCTGCTCCTTTTAATGAGGTTTTAAATAATTTTTTTCTGCCAACTTATTCTTAAAGGGGTTTGTACCAAAAATTTGACTACATGCTATCTACATGGTCCAACCACTACCGATTAAATTCTTCAGGGATGAGACCAAAACTACATATTTTGTAAAATTACATGATTAAAGAGAAGAGGTAAATGCAACACCAGCATACATCTGTCATTTGTTGACCAAATATAATTTGAAATAATGATAATGTTTCCATATTATGTCCCTTAGGTTGGATTTCCAAAACAAAGGATGACTCATATATCTTTTCAGTCTTTGAGAAGGGATTTATTGATGCAAGAGGTGATAAGCACCTGCCTCTGCAGATTTATAGCAGAGAATGAAAAGGGGAATAAAATAACTGTGTTGTGTGTTGAGGGTAAAATGAAAATCCCTTGATTCTGTTCCCAGACACAATTCAGAGCACTTCACAGAGCATCCTGAAACCATGCTGCAGCATCACCCTGTTTTTTGGGGCAGAGGGGCACTTCTAGCTAAGTGGTCACCACCTTCTTGAGCATGAACATCAGCTCCCCACAGCCAGCACAGCCAACACAAACTATATGTTCTCTGACTCTGCTCATTTGCACAGGCTGCAGACACGAAACACCTTAAAATAGATTTAAAGACCATCATAGGTCAGAAGCTTTGAAAGAAAAACTTTACCAGTCCAGGTTACACAAGAGGCTTTTGACTAGTTTATAGAGTTTTATACAGTTTAAAAATGATAAATGTTTATCTGTGAATACCGTGGCCAGAATTTGTAGTTGCTTTCAAACGTGGAAATGGAATCCAAACTATATTTAGAAAATTAGCTTTTATTTCAAATATTTTTGACATATTTCACATTCCAACTGAAAGCAATTTACTTTTTAGAAATCACCAACAGATTCTTGTTATAAAGTTCGTTGAAACAACTTGATCATTTTGGGAGGCTGAAATTTTTCTATTTCCTCCTGATAGGAAAAATGTATTCTATAAACAAAGAGAATTGTTTTTAATAATATTAAAATTGGAACTAACTAGAAAATAAATTAATAGATTTTTGTTAAATGGTAATGAGTATGTGATGTGACATTATATTTCTGAGGTTTATAAATTATCTTAATTTTTAAAAAATTGGGAAAGGCATTGTTCAATAATATTCTGAGTATGAAATTTATGTGTAAATTATCTTCTGACATCTTACTGAAAGCTGGCACTGCAGCTTGGCACAATACCATAGTATAGTTCCCTGGTCCAAACAGAATTTGATGAATTGTCGAAAAGCCACTTTTTCTTTGCCTCCAGTCAGAAAGAATAACATGGACACTGGCCTTTCTCAGAGTGTTTCCAGCTCCAAACAGAAATGTTTTTGAAAGTAACTTCTAGTAAAAACTGGAGATGGACTGGACATGTAGTAGTTCTGGATGAGGTGGAAGAGCCTGGGTAGGCAGCACGATGCTTGTGGCAGGTTCTGATAGATGGGGTGACAATGCCTCTGATGCAGTGAGAGCATACCAGTGCTACTGGCTGTGCCCATGGGGCACCAGTCACACAGCTGCACTGTGCTGCTCCCTCCTGCACTTCTGCATTCCTAGCTGTATGAAATATTAGGGGGTATGAGACCCCTGAAGTATGAGCTAAAAGATAAAAGAAAAAAATGCAGGTAGTGAACTACCGCCTTCATTCCCAGCTAGTCTTACAGCCATGCTGGTTTTCTGTGACTTGAGATGTCCAGCTGGGACAAGCAATGGTTCCTCTATCCCAGTGTTCCCTTCTCAAAAGTCTCATAACAGATAATATTTACAAAAGCGTGTGAGTCCCCATATTGTCCATCACCCTCAGCAGCGCTGAAGGTCAGGTTGGATGGGGCTCTTAGCAACCTGATCTAGTTCAAGATGTCCCTGTGCCTCACAGTGGGAGTTGGACTAGATGGCCTTTAAAGGTCCCTTTCAACCTACACTGTTCTGTGATTCTTTGATGCCTTGACTGCCCAGCCTCTACAAATGTTGAATTGGGCACATCCTTCTTTGTACCCCTTACAGATTTACTTATCAGCAAACAGACTGCTAAACAATACCCTTTCTCTATCTTCTCACTAAAAATTCTTTGTTTTAGAAACTTCTCACAGAACATCTATAAATGCAACTTTATAATGCTAGAAGGGTTCAAAACAGGTTTTGCATCAAGCCATTTTAGCCAGTTTTCTTGCATTTCTCAACATGTGCACATGTGGGTGCAGTGACTTGGAGCTACAACCAATCCACAGATAAGCTAGAAAGGACTCTAGAGGAAAGAAATGTCCTATGAAAATCAGGCTTCAGATGATTGTTGTGTCAGTGGGGCAAGAGCCTGATCTCAATATGGGAAACCTTTCCCTTGCTCAACCCAGTGTCAGGCAGATGCAGTGACAAAGAAGTTTGACCCAGAGACTGATAAGTTCTGGTCAACTGATATTCTCTACATACAAGACAAGAAAGGCAGAAGAATATATGTTAATGATTAAGGATTGTTGTCACAAGGTATAACAATATTACACTAATAAATTGCAGGAAAAGACAATTTACCACTTTAGGCACTCGATAGTGGTGCTTCTATTGTCCTGGAAATTTCCTTCCTTAAATTGCCTGCTGAATTTTCTGGGAAATTTCTGGGTGTCAAAGATAAATACCCCCAAAGAAAAACACCCACCTCATGTAGCTCAGATGTGGCACTTGCAGTGGATTAAAAATCAGCCAGAGCCAAAGCTGAGCCTTGCAGGCATGTGGGCTAACACAAACCAGAGATGACATTCTTCAAGCCATTGCCGGGGCCTGGGGGGCTCAGCCACATAAAGGACATACAAGTGTGTTATCACATTCAACTTGAAAATTTTCCTGGCTGAGAGGAGATGGTTGGGTTTATAGGGCTGAAATTACCCGTGCTCTGCTCTAAAGGTAAAACCACGCTGTGCCAAGGGAGGGGAGCACCCACCCTTTCTCCACCAAAGAGCACTGCACGAGCACGCTTGTCCTGGGTGGAGTCTGCAGGAGAGAAACGCATTCCTCATAATCAAGGGTAATTCGAAAGGCAAACAGTGACCAGGAGAGCATGCTATCCAGCAGAAGCCTAATCCTGAACCCAACTCCACAGACGGTTACACAGCCTGCTGCAGTGCCAGGGCAGATGCCAGGGAAGAGACCAGCCACAAACCGAACAGACAGACAATCCAGAGCTTGGCATCTGGGTTCTTCAGCTGCCAGCCTTGCCTCATGAGTAGCCACAATGGTTGGCTCTTGTGCAGAAAACAACAGAGGAAGAGGCTAAAGAGGTCTATGTGCCACACTGCCAGCACTGGGAGCAGGCAGTGCCAAGTGAGTATTGCAGTTTCATGCACGTGCCAATGTGCTTTGGAACCGCTTTTACATTTTCAAAAGTAACAACAGAATTCCAGAATAAAGCAAGACAAGCTCTAACATCAAGGACTGTTTCCCTTTCCTTTTTAGATTTTTTTTGTACATAAATTTCTTTTTCACTTCATTTTATTTGCCTCACATATACACTTCAGACAGCTGTGGCACAGGAATGGCCTTCGTGCCTTGCGCTCCATACTGATAAAATATCTGAATCTACAGGAATACGTGCACAAATCAGTTAATTTCATAACCAAATGACAAAGCCCCAGCTTGTAAGCCTCTGTTTTACAACATGAGTAATTACTCCAAAAAGTAGCTGCACGACCCCCTGTGTCAGTGCATGCTGAGGAGCAGCACGGCACTGTGAGGATGGGGTTCACAACCTTCTCTTTCAAACACTCTTCTGCCCTGTTTACACTGAACTGACACTTTAATCAGGAGATGTTTTTTATGTAAATCACTATTGCATGTTTATTTTGTTTGGGAAGTTTTTAGGCTATTAATTTGCCAAACAAGCATTTCTAAAAGTGTATATTTGGACACATGTATATATATATGTGCTTTCCCAAATGCACCATCCAGCAGAGTTATTTAATTCAGATGTTGTTGTTTCCTGAAATAAGTGCATTACTTTGTGTCAAATCAGGATAGCGAGTTCTATTGTCTGTACGTGAGCAAACAGCCAAAAGAAATTGAGATGAGGAAGAAACCTACAAAGGACTGGCTGCACCACTTATCCACTGAAGGCTTTTGTTTCTGGAATGTCTTTTCACATAGGAGCCCTGTTCAGTTATGGAGACTTCTCTAGGACCAAAGGGATTACTGTGAGACCTTAAAGTAACAGAAAAAGGTATTATAAATTATCTACGTTGCTTTGGTGCCACCAGGATGGGATCTACTGGTGAAACAGAACGACTGCATCCCGGAATTTTGATGAGAGGCTTTAGACATGACTAAAATGTTGGGTAGAGGAAAATGCCAATGAAGGCAAAGTAACAAAGGGCTGAAACCCTTCTGTTTTTCAGGGCTATGCTACAGGCATAAGAATCAGTCTTTCTCCTGGGAGCTTCTAGAAAATACATCTTTGCCTATAAATCTCACCCACTAAGGGTGTCTACACCACCTCCCTCCCCAGAAATTTATTAGCCTACTTAATCACATTTTCTCTTTGCCATCTTCAAGCTCCTTGCTACTTCTCCTCTTAGCCTCCTCTTAGCTTCTTCTCTTACACGCTTCCTATTTTTAGACATCTATGGAATCACTGTGTCAAATCACAACAATAGATCTGATTTTCAGGGGATGTCCCAGACATGTTCCATTAATTGTGTCTGCAGTTTTACAAGTGCTAATCGCCATAGCCTTGCCATCAAGCAATTGCACATCATGTTTTAGTGTTTTTATTTGTTCAGAATAGACCTCTTTGTCCATTAGCCCAGTGTGGTAAACTCCACTAATAGCTCTCAAAGACCTAAGAAACAGAATCTTGGCTTTGAATGGAAATAGAACCAAGCTCAAACATATCCTAAAAATCCTGCTTCTGATGGACATTAGGCAAATCACAATATACTCAGAGTCAACAGAAAGCTGTGCAGGATTTAAAAAATTTTTTCCATACTGTTTTAAAGTATAATATAGTCTATGTGCTGCCTTTCTAACAATATGTGAAGTATTTTTTATCTGTGCAACATACGAGTCTTTTGGCATTTGTTTTCTGTCCCTGAACACAGTTATTTTTCATTGATTACCTTTTTATGGCTGTTCTTATTTCATTATTAATTTTTCCTTTGGTGTTTTTTATATAATACAGGAAAAAGCACATGCCCTGCATCAGGTCTTAGTGGGACTATTTGGTTCACCAGTTTTTAGTACCATGCAGCTACAGTAAAATAACATGAAACCTAAAATGACATTATTACATATATTTTCCTTATCAACTCTCACCCCTTCTTCCATTTGCTGTAAGGCTGAGTTTAGCCCTATGGTGACTAAAGCCCTGATCCTGCTGTCACGGAATTCAAAGATATCAGCAGTGCAAGCAAGATCAGGTTCTGCTGATCTGCTTTTGGAATGATAAAATCAGTAGATTTCTGTTTACATGTATGAACTTGACTTGTCCAGCTCTGGAAATCCAATGCATGACATTCACCAGATTAATTGTGTACTGCTTTTGCTGCTTTACTTATTTTTCTCCCTCTGATATATCAGGTACTGGTCACTACTGGATGCAGATGTGGAACTGCCCAAGATAGAAATTGGCTGTAAAATTGTTCAATTGAACGTTCCTAAAAATCTGGTTCCAGGTCCTCATCTGGCGTAAATTGCTGTAACTCACTTTATTGCAGTGACACAACACCATTTTATGAGTGCTGATGTTCTGACCCCTGTTTTTCAAACACAGATAGCCAGTTAAATGCTGCTCCAAACAGGGCCCACAATGTTTTCCTCATTCATTGCGCATGTCAGTGGCAAACGAGGGACAAGTCAGAAGGAAACACTTTACACCATTATTGACACACAGAACAATGTTTCTTCATTACACTGCAATTTACCAAACTTATCCATGCAGGTAACAAAAGCACCTATCTCAGCAGCCAGGATGGCTGCTCTTTGGTTAGAGCACAGTCTCGCACTCCTTTACTATAAAAAAAATATATTTTTAGATCCATAAATTGTCTCTGAAAAGGGTTACATTTCTTATTGCATACTTTTAAATTGCCCTTTATCACAGATTAACATTTCATGATTTGATGATTTGATATAAATACATTTCTATTGAAGCAAGGTTCCCTCGGTGTGTGTGAGACCCTGGATTTCTGTATGCAAAGTCCAGCCCAACTCTAGGCTTCTAAATTCTGTCACTTGCTTAGATAGGTAGTGGCAAAGAAAAAGGTGGTGGCAAGGGAGAAGGGCATGGAGGATACACCTTATTTGTGCAGCAGGACCCATTTTAAAGTCCACATATATGTCCAGGTGACCTGCACTAAGTTTTCACATCTCTGGTGAGATGGTTTAGTATGTTTGCCACCCTTATGTTTAATAATGAACTTCAGCCAATGTGGCTAAACCATAGCTTCCCACTTTGGCTTTTTCTGGGTAAAGAAATCTGCTTTCCTTCCATAGATCAACTTTGTTAAGGCGAGCAATAAATTAACAATTACAAAATCTATAGAGATATGAATACTTCATTGATAAATTTACATTAAAGGAAGAGCAAAGTAAATTTTAAATTCATGGTACAGACACTCCCATATGGTTATGCATTAAAAATAGTTTTGCTATAGGATACTTGTCTCAAAAAAATCTGCATAGGATTTTCTTTACCTCCTTTTATCCAACATATCATGTATTGTTATTCAACATGCATAAAAGTAAGGGAATCTTGCTCATCTTCCATGAACAAGTGTGAGAATCTTATCAATGCTATAGCTTATAAATGTCTCTTATCAGTCAATGGCAAGTATGCACAAGCAGAGACCTGCTACTACAAGCAACAGTAAGATGCTCAATGTAAGATACAAATGCAATAAGATTGTATTGGAGACATTTCTCTTTGTAGCCTCTGAGCCAAATGTTGCTCTCTGTTACACCCATAGAATATCCATTAAATTCAGTGACCTGAATTTAGACCAGAAAAAGCAGGACATAATTTTTACATGACAAATTTGAGCTAATTTTACATTAGTCTAGCAGACATCATAAGTAACTTAATTTGAAGAGGCTCTTCTCCTGTTTCTAGTTTCACCTGAAAATGTTGTCAGGAGATTCAAACTTTACCTATCGTTGGATTCACATCTAAAATACATTAAACAAGGCAGCAGTACCCTAAGAAGCAGAACTGCAACAACATACTCTATTCTGAATTATATTTGCATGATGCATTTATATGTCTTGTTTTAGCACTCTCTGTGCAAAATCAAAGCCTAAATATTAAGTTGCATTGCTTTCCATGGCACTTTACTTATGATTCCTTTCTGTTCTCACTTGTCCAGCCATAAATATCTCCTTTTTCCCTTTTTCAAGTCAACAATACAAACATTTACTGTATATTTTCACCTCATAGTTTCAGTACTTGTATAGTCCTTACATATTCAATAAATCCTTTCATTCATACTTGTTCCCTAATATTTATTCCTTTCATTCTAAGCTTTGGTTCTTTGCCTGCAGGGACTCAGCAATGCACTCCTTAATGTACACATTTCTAGTGTACATTTCCCTCCTGTTTGGACACTGTCCAAGGCTGGTATTCATAAAATGTTATTTATATAATTGTTTTATATGTTATTTATATAAATGTTTGGTTCAGATGTAGGAGAAATACCTTTAATACTGATCTAAAATTTGGAGCAATTTTATTATTTGATAAAACCAAAAGTTGAGGAGCATCAGTGACTTACTGGCCCCATTTGTGTTTACTATTTGTGATGTTTGAGCTCTTCCAAGACCAGCAGCCTAAGTTAAAATTGTGGAACAGTTTTTCCAGGGAAGTGGTCACAGCACCAAGTCTGTCTGAGTTCAAGAGCCATTTGGACAACACTCAGGCTCATGGTGGGATTCTTGAGGTGTCCTCTGCAGGGCCAGGGGTTGGGTTTGATGATCCTGATGGGCTCCTTTCAATGCAGCATGCTCTATGAATCTATGATGCTGTGATTGGTATGATTCTTTGATGGAAAGATGGTGGCTGTAACCATGCTCTATGTATAGCTGTTTGCTTAAGTTCATACACTATGGAGCTGTTTTTCAGCTAATAAGTACTGGAGATAGGCTAAAAATAATCCCACAGTGCCTCCAAACTCAAGTGGAAGCTCAGTCTGAAGCTTGGGTCACTCCACAAGTCACTCCCTCCCTTTGCATGCAGGCCTGGCAGGAGGACATGCACCTGCACAGACCTTTCACCATCCCCTCCTCAGCCAAGGAACCCTTCTGAGGGGACCTTTTCCATGCACTTCCCAGCCTTTTCCTCTGCCATACAGAAAAGAACAGCATTCACATACCTGATAAGTGATCCCATTAGCTCATGAACAGCATTTTTCCTTAAAAAGGAAACATATCCCTTCCACCTTGCAAATAGCTGTGCAGAACAGCACCCTACAACTCGGGCATGACTGAGCTACTTTCGGTATCAGCCCTGATTATTATCTCCATGAGGAATGATTCCACTTCCACATAAAATAAAAATTACCCTAACCTTCAGCCATAGCATTAGGGAGTGAATCAGTCATATTTTCCCCCTTCACATTTCTGAGAACACATAGAGGAAGAAATAAAAAATTAAAAATATTAGATATTGCCTTTTGACTTGACTGCTAACACAATAAAGCAGCATCGTAAACTGAATCATGGAAGTCTGCAGTCTTCATTGCTCCCTTTGCTGGTATTACTTCATGGATATTGGAGCCCTTAGGGAAACTGGAATATGAATAAAGATTTTTTTTTAAATCAGCCGTTTTTTCTTGGTTCTGTTTCTAAAAATAATGCAGTTTGCAAAAAACAGAAGGTTTGGTTTATAACACAAACAAAATTGTTACATTCTGAATGGGTTGTAAGTACCTGATTCTTTGCCTTTTTACTCATCCCTGCTAAAAAAAAAAAAATCTGCAAATCCATTTGCTAACCAGCTGCACCTCTGTACTGAACAGATAACAACCTGTGCAAGCCAGGCTTTGCTGTGAATCGGTGCTGATAGGCCTGAATCTCATAGCTTTTTTTAAATGCTAATGACAAGAAACATTTCCTAAGCCAAAACGCTCTTGTAGATCTGTCTACTTCTATTATGACTGATATTTGCTTGTAAGTACATAGAACACTTGTTCACTGTGCCTTATCTGCTATGGTGCAGCATGCTGACCTACATACCATTCAGCACAATATGATGCACAAACATCTTCTAAATAATTTTTCATTTTCGACTTAAAAACAGTAGAGGCAAAATAGGATTGCTGCAAATCTAACAAAGAGATGGCATTATTTCCAAATAAAAATGTGCATTTTTCCAAAGAATTTATTTGTCTAGCAGCATGAAGTTCATACATAGCAATGCTTAAAAAGGGTGTTGAATTGCGATTAGGAAGGAAGGACTTAGGAAGAAGAACAAACCACATCTTTTCTACTTACATAGAATAATTAAGCTAACTTATTTCTCATAACAATTAAAAGTTCAGCCTTTCTGAACCATGTTTTTGCAATATCACTAAATGCTGCTGATATAAGAGTGCTGAAATAAGTGTGATAATAACAATAAAGAATGATGGATAGAAAAGGATACAGTAGCTAAGGGAACAGAAATGATAGTCTATTACCTGCCATTGTCAAGCTAAACAGAAGTGCAGTATTTATGATTTTTGCTGTGATGCCTGCTATGTTGTATAAGCCCAGTCTTTATGATGATACTTGTCGACTGAATGAAATAATTAATACGTCAGTTTTTATTGTAAATAAATATATGTCTTCCCAGTGGCCAGACATTATTTATATTAACAGTAGCACAGCCTCATATCTATCAAAAGCTTGTAGAGGAAAATGTATTTTAAGAGCTAAATTTTAAGAGTAAAACAGAAAATCTCCATCAATTCAGAGCATTCATAATCAATTTATATTCTGAAATGTTAAATAAGGGCAGAAAAAGAAGCCTGCTCAAACAATAGAAAAAATAGAAATGCTTTGCCTTAGCAGGATACAGCAGCCCTAATTCTAAAATGAATACAACTATACATGACTTCTACATTGTAAAATGGGCAACATAAACCTAAATTAAAGACATTTTTACAATAATCTGATTTATACATGTACTGAATTGAGAAATATTTATTGGCCTGTTATTACCTCAAGATAAAAAAAAACCAACCAATCCCACATAAAAATTAGAGGAAGCATCAATGTTTAATCATAAAAGAATTTTAAATTAATGACACAACAGGTATGTACTATTTATTAGTTTTCTAAAAATATACTGAATTTTCATACACACAGTCACTACAATCCTTTTGTTTCTGGTGCAACATATGGTCCAGGAACCAGCTTGATTGATGTTTTAAACTGCAAAAATGAAAATAATTTGGGGAACAATCCAAGCTGCAGTGAGGTCAATAGAAGCACTTCCACTGATGCTTAGAAGCCCTTGGTCAGCCTGTTGTCTGTTTTATTCCAGGCTGCTATTCAATTGCTGTATTTTAGAACCAGTGAATTATAAGAAAAAGTAAAATGGTTGGTACTTTCACCTATTACCTATCTTACCTCTGATTTATTTTTAGAACGAAAGGCTATCTGTAAATTTGTGTCTGAAATGGTCAAAACTCACTGATCCTTTTTTTGTTTCACTGTGTACCTTCTTGTACACAGTCCAAAGGCAACATCTCTCAGACAAGCCACTGACTTCTATTAAAGTGACAAGCAGTGTCTTGACTCACGTTAGTTATATATCATTAATGAGAATAACATCTTATAAATCCACAAGTAGCCTGATGAGTCCAACATACAAATGGTTTGTAGTGATGTGGCTTCCAGAAATAGATTGCTAGAGACACTGATACATCTTATGGCATTAGCCTGCCATTGATGCTGCTTTTGGTAGATTTAACTCTATAAGTAAGGTGGATTTCCCATTCAGGTATCAGAATTGTTTTCCAGGTTCCTTTTTAATTTTGCAACATCTGTCAGAAAATCTTTGGTCCATATTTGCACCTACTATTCATTTAAATAGAGGGTACATATAATTGCTATTGTGCTCAGCAGTCATGAGCTAACAGAAACATAGACCAGGGATCAGACTTCACTATGCCAGGTCCTTAATCCAAGTGTTCCACACCAAAATCATGGACTACTAGCTTAGCTATAACTAAGGTTCAAACCATTCCCTGTGCTGAGGAAAAGCCAGTCTTGGAGGATTCCTGATGAATTTGGCTTCAACATATTGTACTGGTTTGTGTCCCACCCAAATCCACAAAGAGAACATGAACCTAAGCTGAGATGAAGTGCTCACCTCAGTCTGAAGTGTTTCTACTCACGTGTGCTTCCAGCTTTGACCTGCACTGACAGGTGGGTGCATGCTTGCAAGTGAACAACATGAGTAGTAGGCAAATCCAGGCTGTAAATGCCTGAATGAACTTGGAACCACTGGCGTAACCTTTATGATCAAGAACTACATTAATCACAAAGACGCCTGCCCATATCTTACTGCATTGTCTAAGAGGGATACATCATGGTACATTGCACCCAGGATTGTCTTCTGAGCCCAACAAGGCTTGTGTGACTTCTAATTTTTTGTTTCCAGAAGGAGTAAATGAGAGGAAGTTTCTAAGATATACACTGCTGCAGTCCTTTCTTATTGAATTCATTTTATTAAACACACACATATCTGCAACAGAGTTGCTGTGCTGCACCTTTTACAGAAGAGCATGACTTGTAAGGGTTACAAGTCTTATTCAAAGTCTAATGGGAAATCCATAAAGGAATGATGGAATAAATTTCACATATCTCTCCTCATCTTTGTTTAGGCCAGCAGATAGTATGGATTGTTTCTCTTTCAGCTACAGCTCTTCTAAAAACTTGAATTATCCTTAAATGTAGAGAGGACACAATTTTCACCCTCTCGATTGAGTACAGTAAATATTGCTATTCTGAAGGCTGATTCTTTCCTATCACACTGTTCTTGTCATTGGCCAAATAAACCAAGTCTTCTAACACAACACAGGAAACATAGCTAGTGTCTGCATATTAATTAGCCTTCCTGACCTGAATAGACAATTACCTAGGGCCCTGGCCTTCATTTCCTAAGCACCCTAAACTCCACTGCAATGAACAAAATGAAAGAAAAGGCCTTTATTTTGTAATTACTTCTATGAAAATATTGCTCTTGCTTAAGAGATGGGATTTCTGAAAATGCCATGGAGAGTTTCTGACACTGCACAGAAGAGCAGCATTGTTTTGTTCCAGATAAGGTCTTGCGCCCCCCTAAATGACTGTCACCCAAAACTTAGGCTATCCTTTTTGCCTTAGAAAAAATATGGAAAGTATGGCTAGGGCTTCTATCATTTTGACCAAATATGTGTATAACTTAAAGCTGTTCTCTATTTTAATAAAAGAAAATGAGGTAATACTATAAAAATAACTTCCTTTGATCCTAGAAGCACTTTATTACAAGGTTTGCAAGCCAACTGGAATGAAAAACTTTTAAATAAAAAATTAATGCAAAAAAGCAGAGCTGGGAGATAGGTAGATTTAAGAAATATTGCCTTTTTTTTTACTGAGAGCTTCTGCAAAAAATATTTCTGTTTAAAAAAAATATGATTCCCCTTTCAACTCATTCCAGACACAATTTTACAGGTAGGCTCTGTGACTCATTAAATCCAGCTTTGAAGATGCACCATAACATGAAGTATTACAATTATCATATACCCTAAAAGCCTGTTTGGAATCTAACTCAATAAAATTTATTAATGATCTGAAGAAGGTGGTAAATTCACACAGGATATTTAATTGGGAGCTACAGAGAGCAGATATATTTACAGTGAATGAAGAGAACATCAAGGTCTTGTTTCAATTTGAAAAAAATTAGAGAAAGTACTAAATCTGTTTAACAATTACTTAAAACTTTGTTTCTCATAATTGTGTTTTCTCTACTGCATTTTTTCCCCTAGAAACATTGCTATGTATTCAAAATGGACACCTGGAAATTATTCAGTGCTTTTGAAATTACAGATAAACCTTCTCACCCTTTTCTTTGCTGCAGAGGCAACATTAGGCAGTGCTTGATTGAGCTGAGTTTGACAGTAGAGAAAAAAGAGTATTTTAAAAATACAAAGAATGTGATATGAGAGAGCAAATCAACAAAAAATGATAGTGGTAAGAAGGAGGGCCTGTAAATGTTCTCAGGCTGGGAGACAAGAGATTGTAAATAAAAGTGTAAAATAAAATCCATGTATGCATCATGTCAACTCAGAAAAAAATAAGAAAGGAAGAAAAGGACATGTAAATATTTGAAAGGTGACTAAGGCCATATAGGCTATGAATTCACCTGCAAGAAGCCATACAAACCCCATCATTTGCGACATTTAAAATTGGACTGTCCATGGATCTAGGAAATGCACTCTGGAGAATAATCTAATATTACAGGAAGGTAAATTAACAGACCAGCAAGGTCTCTTCCATTCCTTATTTATGTGATAAACCCATTGTAAAAACACTTACACCATAAAAATTTATATCTTTCCACAGTGTACATAGAGCTGCCCTGTTCTGGAAGAGGCTGAGCAGCTGCTTGAAGGGCACAGGTACCCCGTGCTTTTAAGAGAGTCATGACAAAGCAGCGGTTATCTCCAAATTACAAAAAGAAAGAAAAAAACCCCACTAAAGTAAAGACAGTATCTGACAATGTTCCATGAACAGAAGCCCATTAAAACTAAGAGGACATTTGCCTTTAAATGGATGGATATCATTATGCATGCAAAAGTGCCCAAAAATAAAAAGGCAGAGTGGCTGCATTTCGAGGAAACAGTTGAGCGGCAGCAACCATTACCTTAGCAATTGCAGCACACAGGGCTCTCTGCTCTGCAGTCTAAAATGAGGACATTCCCTTTGCTGTGTGATTTACTTTGAGTATGCTGCAATCTCCTTTTTCCTCAGGTAAAATGTCAATGAGCAGTGTCCCAAACGTTTTCCCTGATCTTGTCAGGAGTCACTTTGTTTCCACAAAGGAAAAAAAAAACCAGTAAAAAACCCCCAAACTTTCTGCTATGTTAACACTGCACGAAAACTCCCTGAAAAGGGGAGCTGGTGTGAGATGGGAAGCTCATGCCAGGCAAGGATCACACAGGACTGCCGCAGTGCAAAGAACGGATCCAAATCAGCCTTTCCACAGCCTGAGCAATAATGTGTTCTAGCTTGGGGCCAGCATGCAGACTGCGCTGCATCTCTATCAGGTTGTGGAGGTGCCACAGAGAGGGAGGTGGTATGAACGAAACCAAGTGAAGACAATAGGATTTGGCCCTTTATTTAGGTGCCAGAGAGATGGTCTGCAGAATTTAAAGACCATGTACTACCAAACATAATCGGATGGATGGATGGATGGATGGATGGATGGATGGATGGATGGATGGATGGACGGACAATTTTGTTTAAGATACCACATGATATCAGGTTTTAACAAATATATACATTTCACAACATATTTATTAAGTGCTCAACCTTGCTTCTCTGTATTTATTGCATCATGCATAGCTACTGGACTGTGAAAAGCAGAAAGTACCTTCTCTGTCACGGCAGAGCATAAAACATCGATGACTGAGTTCTTTCATTTGTCAGCAAGAAAAATGACAGAATAGATCTGAACTGAGATCAAAGAAAAGGGAAAATGCTGCCTTTACATTGTTAAAAGCCATTCCCCCCATTCTTGCGTTAAGCCTCATTGCAATAAAAGGGAGAAGAATGCAAAGTGGCCCCTCTGCTCAAACACGGTTGGCATGGATTCAAGGAACGTCTGAAATGAGATCAGCACTGAACCAGGAACATTTACCTCTGCCTCCCATTGTTTCCACCCAGCCCTTGGGTCACAGTGTGGTGATATCACCTGCTTATTCAATACTGTACCCTCACTTTACATTATTCACTGGAAGAGGTGAGTGACGTCCTTTTCCCTTCTTCATGCTGTAAGTAAGGCTTCTGGCATGGGGAACAAATGGAGCATTCTTAGCAAAGAGGTTATTTATACTTCTGAATTTAATGTTGAGATGTAGTGTTAATTCTTTTCTTCAGGCACATGGGGAACTGTACTTTTCAGAGACTCTCAGAATTGCTTTGAAGTAGATGTTGTGATGTGTTCTATTTTGCAGAGCTGCTGAGTGGAAGTCGAGTGTGAGCAAGTGTATATTCCAATAACCATTGGTGACAGGCACATTCCCAGGCCAGAGATTTTTTTGGCTCAAAATCCCCATCCAGTTTTCAAGAAAAGGCTTATTCATGGAAATAATAATAAGAAAAGTCCAGAAAGACAAATCACTGGGATTTAATAGCCTACATGTGGAGGTCAGAAGTGCATTTGTAGATCAGTAAATCGAAAGCTGTATTTTAAATATCCATCTTGATGCTCAGTTCCTGAATAGAATGAAAATAACAAGACAAAGAGAATCTAAAAGGGACTGTAAGCTGATCTACTGATGCGACAGCATGATAGTAATTTATATGTGTGTCTGTTTAGTGCAGATTTACAGTAAAACTTACAATCTTAGCAGTAAAACCCTGCAATCTCAGGTGCTCTCTGAAAGTCACAGCACATGCACAGGACCAAAAAGAAGGAAAATTTCCATCAGTTTCATCCAGGACATTTTCATCTGTGATTTTCCATCAATCAGCAAAGAGGAAGGTCATTTTGGGAAAGACAAATGAATTGTGGTATACTGCACAGTTCAGTGTTATGCTATCAGCATGTTCAAGTTTGTATCATCAGTCTCATAGTTAATAGTACAAGCCTAAAAGTCGTGTTTGGCACATCATCAGTAATTTTCCAGTGGTATTCAATTTTTAGGGATGTAGGTGCTTTTCACCACACAGGCCTAGAGCAATTTTCTGTGTTCAAGAACATAGTTTTCTCTTGATGGTCATTCCCAGGAAGATAGAGAGCTGTCTTTTCTTAGGCCTGCACTGCCTTCTCTAAACCACATACACCTCATTTTTCATTCTTTCCACCCTTCTAATACAGGTGAGCGACCTAGTAGCCATCAGCTGGTTCCTGAACAAGATTGAGCACGCACCGGCCATTTGCTCTGGCACACTCATCCAAACATTCACCTGCACAGTAGGAAAATCCTTTCCATGGAGCAGCGCAGCTGGCCTGGCCAGCAGCAGGCTAAGCACAGCTGCAGATACCTGCAGCCCCTCTGCCCTGGGTTGGTCAGCCTGGGAGGATGCTGGCCATGAGAGCAGCACCAACAACCTGCTCGCTGGGGAGCCTTCCAGGGCCACAGACAGAGCACCTGCAGGCAGGGATGTGAGAGGCAGGGACTCTGGGGGTTTGCTGCCAGTGTGAGGTCCTCTGACAGTGCCACTGCAGCAGCAAGGAGGAGTTGGTGTCAGGTCAGGGGTCCTCCAGACCCTGGGACCTTCTGGAGCAAAGTTTTTATTGTTCAATGGTTCCTCAGAGAAACTCTTTTTCCCGAGACTCAAATCCTCACCTAAGACACCAGGCCTAGATTTTGGGTAAATATGCAGAATCTGTACAGGCTTGAGAGTAGTTGATGTCACAGGACAAAGCCTTTTTTAAGGGTATGCTACAAATCTGAAGGGATACATAACAGCTAAACTCAAGTGCCAGTAAGATTTATCACTGAAAAGCACAAGATTTATGTTGTCAAAAGTGTTAAGTAAGAATTCTGTATCCATAAAGTGTAGAGCCAAGCAGCTGGCACCACAGATCATGTACCTAGAGATGCTGGGTATAACTTTATTTGTGGCCTTGCTGATACTACAGAACATTTTGATTTTAAGGACAGCTTTTGTTTCTGCAAGAAGCTTGGAGCTGGTCACTGGGAAAGCAAAAGACTTACGAAGGAAATTATTGGAAACATAAATTAAGGCACCAATTTATATTTACCTGAAAACTAGAGAGTACACACTAAAATCAGTTAGTCTATATGGTTCTAAATGGACAAACACTATCAATCTGCTCTTCAGACACTAACGAGGAGCATCAGTGGAGGAGACAAAATTCCATGCAGAAGTCCAGTGGGTTCAGAGGAAGAGTCTGTGATTAGCTTTTAATACAGCTCCCTGTTTGAAGAAGGCAAGATATGAGTTTTCTCTGTACTTTGAGGCTGGGGCAGGGGCAATGAACAGTATTTTGTAATAAACTCTAGTTGCTGAGAAAGTTTTGCCATACCTTTAGCTGCTTCTGGACTGGCAGGTGGAAAAATTGGCTTCCTACCAGCAGAGTTCCTAACCCTGTACCAGCAGTGTACAAGAGAAAGTACTGATGCACATTTATGGAAGGGTGGAAGTATGCACATGAAGTGCTCATTGCAATCTGAAGGAGCAATGCTGACCAGGCTCACACCAAAACACACGGCTCCAGACTCAGTGTGCTGGTTTAAACTCACCATTGCCACCTCTCATGTCTAATTCGGTGAGAAGGGTGGGGAAGGGAAGGGGATCCACTTTTCATATATGAACTCTGCTCTAAAAACTACAAAGTGAGAAATTGGAAACTTTGTTCTTTCACCCTTTTTGTTCCTTGCTTCTCAATTTACCTGCAGTGCTTTCCCCTCCCCAACCATTCCTGATCTTTCTTTCTCACAAACAATTGCACAGCTGAATAATTGCGTTTTCATAGTAATCCAACTTTCTAAATTTGAGATCAGTCTAGAAAAGAACAACATTCCCTTATTATAACAGTATATCACATCTCATCCCCCACTTTCAACACAGCATTCCAGCAAGTTCCCACTACCCATCTGATGAGGAGAGGAGGTAGGTAACTTTCTGCTGAAGACAACATCTCTCTTGCCTGTTTACACTGGAACCCAAGTCAAACTTTTTCCAGCAAGCCTCTCAGAGGAGAAGGCCAGAGCTGCAGCATTGAATGGCTCTCTCCTCACACTGGAGCTGTCAGCTACAATCAAAGCATCCATGTATGGTATTTCCAGTGGAAAAAAAAAAGTACACAGATGTATAGTTTGCATTTATGTACTGTAGGGACACCCTTGAATCGTGTTAAAAAATGTCAGTCAAGACATCTGGTCAGCTGTCCTAATCCATATTGGGGTTTTTAGACTACTGTTATGCCCCAATATGCTTTGAACATTGCCAATATGCTTTCTCTGCAGTAGCAGCAGTGTGTCCCCTTTGGTTTCACAGCCCATCCCCGGCATTGTTTTTTATAGTGTCACGTACAGAGCAAAATGAAAAACCACATACTGTATCTCGTGTGTCTGGCTAATGAAACTGGTAGGACAAACCTTGTGTGATTAGGAACAGGGACGGATTGGCTTAGGTCTAGTTCATCTTACGGACTGCAAAAAGAATCAGCTGTCACTTGTGCCATGCAGCAGATGGACAGTTTGCATCCGATTTACATGCAGGCGCCAAAGCCTTTAGAAGCTTTGGCAGCCCACTTGCCATCAGGCAGCAGACTTTGATGTCCTGCAGATGGTTCCAGCAGCCATCTTGCGCTCACTCGCGGTGCGCGGCGCTGTCGTGCCTCCTCGCCGGCCCCGGTGCCTCTGGAGCTGCCGCAGTGCGTGGTGCCCACCCAAGGCTTGGCACCCTTTGGCCACTGCCGAGGCACAGTTGCATTTTCATTTCAATACAAAGCTCCACTGTGCTTTGCTTTTATGGCAACTGCGTGCTCGCACCCACATTAAAAATCCTAACAGTGCCTACTGCAAGCTGTCCCCCCTCTCTCTGTGCTGAGTTTTGCTGTGCTTCTCATTTCCTACCTAGAACCCCGACAAATCCACCACCCCCGCTCCCTTCAACGATAATAGCATAATTTCAGAACAACCGCTGATCCAATTTCTGTATGAATTTAGCTCACCAATGCAGCTTTGCCTTAACACGGTTCAACCCGTCCTAGGTAATGATACGGAACAAAGAGTTTTCTTCATGGTGGTCAGGCTAATCTTGCTCCATGAATAGCCCAGAGTAATCTATCAGCAGTGGAAAGCTGTGGCTGGAGGTCTTCCAAAACCAGCTCTTTCGCATTTGGTAGGAGCAGTTAGGAATTCTGACTGGCACTATTAGTCGGGAGCCATGTCATCATGCTACAGAAGGGACTGCAGTTGTCCCCACTAGGTAGGATCAGTCCAGCCTATTCTACCACATTTTTCCATCCCTTGAGTATTACTGGAAGTTCAGCAAAAAGTCTCTGATGAGGCTTTAAGGAGCAAGCTAGAAGAAGCAGATTCAGTAATTGTGATTTTCAGACAGTCGTAAGTAATAGAAAATAGTGGGGGGGGGGGGTTGCGGGCTGGGGGAAAAATATACATCCATATCTACACACACACACACACACACACACACACACACACACTCATATAAATTGTCAATTAATGTGGACTGGTTACAGCCAGCAAACAAGAAAAAAAAATAAACAGTTAATTAGAGCTTTTGGAATCATTGTTATATATACAGTGCATCATTTGCAGGTGCTACAAAAGTGAAAAATAACCATTATAATTACTAGTATTCAAAGATTCATATTTTCCCCCATGTAATTGATTTAGGATTATCAGTTTTCTTGTAGTTATACAAAAGGCCTGTCAAGGTGTTTCCACACGTGTTTGGCTCATGCATGTTCCAAAAACAAGTCAAAATGCCATTGTATTTTACACGGCAGAGTTAAAGTGACTCTGAAAAATAGGCCAGGTTTTACCTGGATCATTATCTCAGTTAAATTATCTTACATATGTTTTAATTTTTTTTTTGTTCATACTTTCTTCATCTTTTTTTCCCTCTCTTTCTTTTTTGTTAAAATGCATCTGTGTTTGTTGACTGCCCCAGATTATATCTAAGTGAGGAGTGGGAGTACTTGCACCTGGTACAGTATATGTAGCTTAACAATACATATCATTACATTATTTACAGCTCATTTTATGTTATTCAATAGTAAACTGCAGATTAACCCTTTGAGAGCCTGGCTGGTGCTACTCGGCAAGGCAGAGGAGCTCGGCATTTTTCAGGGCTGTGGGAGTACATCTATAACTGCATTCATAAAGATGGCAGTGTGCTCATTATAAAGGAGATCACCACCAGAGCCAGCTAATTCCTCTCCCAGGAAATCTCGTCCGTAATCACATTCCTTACCACACCATGCTTGTACTTCTGCTGATAACACAGGTTATAAAAGGGACTCACTCAGTGCTGGAGTCAATTAATGAGCAGGCTTTTTAACCTCCTTTATTGGAGTACATTCGGCACCAAAGGGATCCGATGTTGTGCTGCTGGCAGGAAAAGGGCCCAAGGAATGCCATTTCAGGACGTTTCAGGCCTGTGTCCAGTTCCCTGAAATGGGCATCACGACTGACCTCATTCGGCACTGACTCAGCAGCCTCAGCACCCACAGGAGAAGAGACAGCACTCAGATAAAGCCTGAAGAAACACTTGTCCCACAGTCCAGAGAGGAAAGTTATCTCTGACCAAAGGACTGATGGATTCAGGCATCACCTTCACTTCCCCTGCAGCTAAAAAAGGCCATGAGTCACAATCTCCCATTGTGTTTGCATTTGTGGAGTGGTTTGCTTTTTTGGCCAGTGGAGAAAGGGCGAAAGCTAGGGAAGTTGCACAAAAGCAGAGGAAATGAAAATGGCAGGATCTGGGGTGACAAATGTCAGGACAGGGAAACTTGAATACACAATGCCACGCAAAACCTTTCCCTCTGTTTTAGCAATGTTCAGGATGGTCATGCCAGGCAGAGAAATGCACAAACTGGCCTTTCCTTTCCCCAGCAATTTGTTTGGCATACAGCACACGTATCTGTCAAAATGTTGTGCATGCCATGCGGTGCTGAGATAATTCTTCTGTGGTAAGCACCAAAGTAGGAAGGGGCTCCTGCATCATAACACTCCTATTCCTAACCTTTAAATACTCATCAATATCTCTGTTGCTGAATTAATCAGTCTCAAGATTATCAGCAATTTAGTTGCATTTTGTTGGTAATTAGCTTGATAAATTAGCATCTGCAATATAAAACTTGACATCTTATTGTTCCCTCAGTTTTATGGTACTTCTGGAAAAAAAAAAAAAACAACCAAACAAACCAACCAAACAGCAGTTTATTTTAAAAAGTGATCATTTCTATTACAATAAAGACAGATACCAAAACCAAAGTTTGACAAGCTTAGTAGCTGACAGAAACAAGCTCCAGTGATATCCACTGGGCAAAATATCAAAGATGAATAGCTTATAATGCAAACTTCAAAAGTATGGTTTAAAAAATAAAATTTGAATCCGTTCGTTGTGGGCAGCTGCTTCTTGTAAGTAAAAGAAAATAAATGTTCAATGAATTCATTTTCCACATTTTCTGTAGAAAGACTGACAAATAAACTTTGAAACATGAGGGAGTTGAGAATTAATAGGAAATAAATGTATTTATTCCAGCAAGTCTCTCAAAGCTATCTGAATTTTCTCAAATCAGGTAAAAAAACCCAAACCTTTTCTTCTCACCCCACCTTTCTGTTCTGGGCCATATTGTTACATCTTGGGAACACCCCATTGTGCGGGACACTAATGTCTTTTTCTGTTTTGGGGGCAAGGCAAGCCCATACTCTCATCTCCTCCTTTTCATGATGAAAGGAAAGAGTGGGTAGGTATCTTTCTCAGAAAAAAAAAAAAAAAAAAGGTTTAAAATACAGCAATTTACCAGTACAGATGTGGTATTATAAACTGAAAATTCCACAGCATTTTGCCTTAGCCATTATTCCTGATGTAGAAAACTGTGCTAATAGAAACATTCCTATTAATCTGAATTTGAGATATTTCATACAATGTATATTACCTTTCTGCTGCCTGCAACCTTCTGCCAGGTTTTTTTTTCTCCCTTTTTTTAGGAGGTGCTTTGAGAGGAATATACCATGAGAACAATACACAGCTGCTGCTGTATAGAGATATCTAATTGTCAATATTGTGGAATTTCTACAGCTTATTACTTGCATTCAGTCTAATTCTGGGCAAATTGCCAGTCACTTCAGGGACATTCAAGTGAGCCATATTACACGTGGTACGGCATCACAGCTTTAAGATACCCGGCTGTTTTGCCTCTGGCCAGGGAATGTTTGTACCAATGCTACTGAGTGAAGGGGGGTAACTACAAATAAAATAAAATTTGTATTTTTTCAAGTGGGCTGCATTTCAAGCCCAGATGTTAGTAATGAAAGATTCAATTTAAGGATTTAAATTACAAATAAATAAAGTATGAAACAGATGTGATTTTTAAGGAAGTTCAAATTATCCAGGAAGAAAAATATCTCTGTGCATGACAAAGTAATAGGGATTGTCTTGAGAGTCTGTTGAAAACAATCTGCTGTGCTAGATACACCCTAAGGACAGGATTGGTTTGGAATGGGAAGGACTGGTGGAGCTTGTCATTAAACAAAAATTGTGTTTAATAAAACTTTATAACCGTGATTAATCCTATGAGGCCCTAAAGGAGTTTGCAGTTTCTGATAAACACATTTTCCTTGTTTGCAATGGTAATGATATTTTGAAGTGAATGGAATCTGAACAAAAAACTCTAAGGGTAAAAAAGGACTTGTCAGGTACCACCTATGAAGAAATTACCATGGCACAAAAGAAAGAAGGGCCACCCACAAGGGAAACCTTAGATTATATGTTAGAAAGAAGGGGGGAAATTATGAGTTCGTACAGGTCTCTCTTTACAGTAGTTTGATCACCACAGATTTGCCTATAAAACCCACAGAAATTATTCAAGGCCATCTCGCATGTGAAGATTAGAATCCCACATGTACAGTGCAGGTGCTCACTGGCAAAAGAATTAAGTACTGGAGCTGCTGCAATAATTTTAAACCATGTGTATGTAGAGAGCAGGGAACATCATCCAGCATGGTTGCTTTGCTGACCAGCACAAAGTCCCAGGGCTGCATATTTAAAAACTCACATTTTGCAGGGATAACATGCAAGCAGTAGCTACTGATGGTGATGATGATTAAGGATCTAATTCAGCAAGGTGTTGAAGAAAACAGCTGGGTTTAAGCAGTGAGAGACATGCACCTCCTTATGTGCTTCATGGACTTGGCCTGAGGAGGAGTCCTTGCATTCCTTGTCACCACAAAAATAATTTTTAAGGGTTCTGCAAGAGAGTAAGAAATCTGTGTGCACAAACCAAAGGTAGAAGGATTGAATAGCACATTACAGAAACAAATACAGAAATATTTGCTATTCCCCCAAAAGGGTGTGGTATAGAATCCTTACACAATGGGTGAAAGTAGACCAGGTCAGAATACCTGCAGTAATGATGTGCTAAGCATTGCCTGTCTTTTACCTGATTTTATTTTGAGAGGCCATTTGTAGTAAGACTTCTTCTTATTGTATGGCCTACTATTAAATTCTGTATGTGCTACTTACCAGCCCTAGAATGAGTAATTCCACCCCCTGCAAAGAAAAAGAAAAAACCCAAGCAAACCAAAAATCCAATAAAAACAAACAGCTTCCTCTGGTGTGAATGCTCTAGCACTTCCCTGAATTGTCAGAAGCCTTTTCTATTTATTTGGGACAAAGCCACATCTAGAAGTGCTCTCTTTAGCTAGGAAATGTTTGGGTTTCTTTTTAATAGGAGAGAATAAATGCTTTCAAGCTATGCTAAATTTTTTTTTTTAATTAGCCTATTTATTTTTCTCAGTTTTATTCTATAGGGGTTATATTTGTTTGAGACCCTTTGAGTCCAGTTCCCTTCCCTGGCTTATATCTGAGTTTAATATCAAAAGCATAGCTTTGCTACCTCCTTGCTCTTTGTGATGAATTTTTCATTTCCTACATCATTCACAACTTCTTGCTGTAATTTCATATGGCCTGTATAGCACTGTATATATCTGGACCATAAACAGAGACAAAATCAGGTAGAGCTTTTATGAAAATGCATCCTATTAAAGTGCAAATTTCTTTGCACCACCATATCACAAGCAGCTTTCACAGGAAAAGAAAAGAGTGTCAATCCAGTGTTGGCACATGGGTGGCTCCAATGACCCAAAAGGCCTTTACAATACCCAGCTCCTATGATTCCATAAAGATATCGTGCTCAAGGCAAAGCAAGGAATACTTTTTTCCATGAATTGTCAAATATTTCAGGTACTTCTATTATTAAGCAAAACATAAAAATATGAAAAGCAAAACTGGGTTGTAGGGTGAGAAGAAAACAGAGCACTTAATTGCATACACTGTTACTTTCCAGATTAACAAGCAAATGTCTTTTTGAGGAGGTGCTGGGGCACATTATATAGATATGTTGTCTTCTCTTCATGGAGAAAAGCTTTTGTTTTTGAGGCACAGAAGTCCACACACAAAGAAAAAAAAGAGAAAGACAACTAAACCCAAACCAGCCAACACAACAGATTTGTATTCCCTTCTGGCACAGAGTCCTCATTAACTTGCAGTGGAAATGAAGGAACCTCAGCACCTTTCAAAAACACAGTCTCTCAGGGTTCATCTCCACAAGCCATGTGCACCTTCAGCTAGCTTACACAAGGAAGACTAACATATAAAAAAATCTTGTAGCATCTTCCTACCAAAACCTGTTAATGCTTCCTTCATAGCAACACACTCTTAGAAAAGCATTAGATCCTGAAGCAGTCACAGCTTTAAGGCGCCATTTATGTCTTTCTGGGACTGACTGGAACCAGGACCCAGAGGATACCTTGGGGTGTGCTCAAAGACAAGCACATTTCTGTACATCATGCTTTTATCTACCATCTGACAATTTTTTTGCTTCA
Source organism: Zonotrichia leucophrys gambelii (assembly GCF_028769735.1). Classification (NCBI taxonomy): domain Eukaryota; kingdom Metazoa; phylum Chordata; class Aves; order Passeriformes; family Passerellidae; genus Zonotrichia; species Zonotrichia leucophrys. The sequence continues at coordinate 37,152,565 of NC_088171.1, read as the reverse complement.
TTTTTCAAGTTATATTATCTTTAATTCTAATTTTCTTGTAGTGGCTAGTGCTGAATTGTATTTTTCCCCCCTTCAGATTCTAAGGTAATCATTTGAGGACTTATCTTACAGTTAAATGAATTCCATACTGGCAGCATTACTTTACAATAGGAAAACAAGTAGAATAACAATTTATCATTTTTTGTATGGCTGTGTACAGAACAGTGGCTCTGTTTCTTGTATTATTATTACAGCAGCAATTAAAAGTGCCAGGCAGGGACCAGTTCCCACTGCATTATGTGCTATTTAAGCATAAAGTTCAGCCTCTCTAATAAGTTTACAGTCTCTCTTACTCAGTTCCAGACTTCCCTGCCCTCACAAACACATTGGCTTCTTGCTATATCATCTTCAAAGGGTGACCTGAGGATGCCCTTGATACCAGGCTTGTCTGCCATGAAGACCCAGACAGAAAATGCTGTCTGTTCCTGGGCTCCAGGGCAGGCAGGAACAGCCCCCACCCCACAGAGCCTGGCAGCAGGAACACAGAGCCCACAGACTGCCTGAGAGGCCACCAAGAGATGGGCTGCAACTTCACCTGTAGCCTGACTCTGGAGATGCCCTTCCACCCCAAAATTTCAGCAGAGGGTTGTCTGCCTCTAGTTACAACTCCATCATGGGGAAAAGATGATGCTCTTTCCCTTACTTTATAATCCATACCCAAGGACCTCATCACACAGCTTAACATATCCTTTTCTATGGTCTTTTAAGCACAAGTGCACATCTGCAGAAATATTTCTAAAGCTATATGTAAAGTTTAATGTATAGTGCATAAATAACAGATGCACAAGTGCATCTTGAGATGAACAAATTCTGTGAACATATTCATAATTAGAGATTATAACACATTGCAGACTTCAGGAAAGATATTTTCTATGAGGAATTATAGGCATCAATGCATCGCAGAGTGAGGGGCTGGATTTAGATCATGAATCTTTTTTTCCAATTTATAAAGCTGCCAAAGTTGACAGAAGAGTAGGTAAATTAATTGATGGGCCTCGTGCTATAAAGGTGTAGGTTTAAAATGTAAGCCTTGATATCCCACACATCCTGCCAAGCCTGAGGAATGCGAGGCTCCCTGTGGGATGAGAGAAGCCCTGTGAGTCAGACCATTTTGCCTGTGGGGTTTGGAGACTTCCCTGCTCTGGGTTTACTCCCCTGTGGTGCAGTGCCTGCGTGAAGCTGAGAGCTGGGGTGCACCCACCAGCACAGCTCCAGGGGCTCACCATGCTCTGGAACCCTGGCTAAGGCCTCTGTACACAGCACTGACACGTGTGGAGGTGCCAGCCTTCCCAGAGCTCATTTGGGATTGCTTACACTGACCTTCATTGCACCCCCTGGACCTGCCCTTCCACTTGCTTTGCATGGACAGGTTAAAGCACAAATACAGGTGCTGCAGGTCAGGGGAGCGTGGGAGAGCCTGCATGGTTTTTGCCAATACCACACCTGATCTATGGGATGAAAAGGCCACTTTGGCTTCCAAGGACCTCAATCTGACAGCTTTCATGAGCACTAAATCCACTTTTATAAAATGGAATCCCTCGATAGAATTAAAGCCTCGTAATACAGTTGTCTGTTATTTATTCTATATTTAATAATCCTTCTCTATGACACACATTGGAGATACAGGAGATGCTCTCATAAACTTTTTAAAATAAACCCATTTCTTTCCCAGGAGGTTCCACCTGACACAAGCCATTACTGAAGATTGACAGGAAAGTGTGCTGGTAGCCAAGACATGCTCTAAGACAAGAAAAAGATATTTAAATGATTTATTTGTGGTAAGGCATTTGAGAAGCTCTTTGGCCTGCACAGAGAGGAGTGGGGGTACTCTCCCTCAAAACTGAGGCACCAATTTGGGGAAAAAATTGAAGTGCAGAACTTGTCAATTTATTGCACTCACTAGTTATTGAAACAGTATTTTCTTTTTCACAAGTATTAGCCAGTTATCAGTGGTTTCAAACCAGCAAGTAGGAAAAGAGAAGGACCATGAAGTCCCCTTGGGAACCTAGTCTCCCAGGAAGGGGAAGGGAGTTATTTTGATTGCCCAGTGTGTAGTAGGAGGCTGACAGCTGATCATGTTGAATCATTTCAAAGTTCAATGCAAAGTCAACAGAAGTACAGAGACAAGAAGCCAGGGAATCCTCCCAGGAGTCTAGATTGCAGGAAATAAAAACTAAATCAATGCACCACCAAGGATGCCTACCAGCGGGCCATTAAAAAACACCAAGCTCTCTTCTACAGCTGAAGAAAAATGCTGGTGTTACCCCTCCTAAACAGAGGAGCAGGTTTTCTCCCCAGAGATGCTGGTTTGGCTTGGGGAGGGGTTTGGTTCTGGGTCTGTACCCAGATTAGACTGTAAATCATGAAGCAAGAGATCCTCCAAGCACTCTTCCAGAATAGGCAAGGACCAGCTGAAGGCTCAGAAAAATTTTCCCACTGTATATGCAAACATGAAAGCATGGATACAATGATTTCTTTTCTTCTGATTTGCAAATGGCTAAACACAAAAACAATAATAGACATAAAACAACAAAAGTAAGACTTAAAATACTGTTAATCTTTTTAATGCCTGTAAGCAAACTTTCCCTCTAATATTAGAAAAACAGGCTTTACTGAAAGGATGAATCTGTCATTTTTCAGACCAAACAATTTTTTCAACCTATTGTAAAGGAAGAGGAAAGAGATGGGATATGGAAAGGTACATGAGCCAGGCTGTGCAGTAGAGGCTGCTTGCAGATTTAATTGTACTGAGAGCTGCTGCCTCTTTTTATGTCTGCTAGATTTAAACCACCTTATACCACTAACAGATCCAAGGCAGCAAAGCACATCAACATGTGCTGAGCTCTAACTCATTCAGATTACTCACACGCCTAACAAAAATCATGTGCTCATGTGTTTTTCTGTGCTTCTCACCACAGAACCAGAAGCAATTTAGGAATGTTTTCACTCTGGAATGAAATTAAGAATTTGGGAGTAGTCAGCAGAGGCTTTTTCTAAAAAACCTTCATTTCTTTGTGTCTCTGCAACTTGACATTCTGCTGTTTCTGCCATTTACATCTTGTTAATGCTGGGCAGGTGTTTTCCAGTGCAGGATTTTCCATTTCAGGATGTCAGAGGGACACACATAGGACAGTGGGATTCTTGGAAGCTGCAAGGGACTGGCAGCCTCTGAAGCTGCATGAGAAACAGCACGATGTCAAAATTTACATTTGAAAATATTTTAAGGTTCAGATGTTGCATCACGTACTTGGCTAAATTAAATTTCCCGGCAACTGTTTCCTTAAGCAAACATTTGCTTTCAAACCAATCCCAGATATTTTATTTTTTTATTTCCCCCCTCAATATAATATCTGATTCAGCAGATTTTAAATACTCAATATATCTTTAAATGCCAATGCACAACAAGTATAGCAGGTGTTTAATTGTGGTTTAAATATCCACATTTTTCACATTTTACAATCACAATTAAAATTAAGCAATAACACCAAAGGAGTTCCGGTATGCAGCAATAATACTTACCCATATAGTGAAATTGATAAGGATCCAGATATAATGATGCCCATTGTAGTAACCCTGTGGTGACTGATTGCTATTCTGCTGTTAGCAAACAACTAAGAAATACTTTATTTTTTTCAGAATTATCAATTTGTTTCTAGGGTATGAGAACAATGAAAACCTTGAGGGAGAAAGCAATAGTTAGTGAGGTATTAAAACAGTTCTATAACTAATAAAAACACTAAATCAAGTTAGATATGCAGCAGTGTGTCATTTCTATTTTAATAAAAAAGTACATTATTCTCTCCTCAAAATTACAAAATTTTATTTTTTTTAGTCATTGCCAGCATAATCGGAAAGTTTAAAAAAGTCATAAATCTACAGTTTCTGGAACTGTCATTTATGTGATTTCTATTCTTTAAAAAGACTGAGTATAGCACATGTATTCATAAAACAATCTTTTGAAAACTTATTTGCATCATTGCTCAGATTTTTTTTAAGGGGAGAGCAAGGGGAATTTCATGCAAAAAAAAGTTAGCGTTTCCTAATGTCTCCATACATGAGTGATCTGTGAAACACATTCTTAGGAGCTATGCCTCCTACATACATTGTACTAGATAGTTAAATAAATCTAAGGGATTCAAACTGCACCACAAATCCTGTGGTATGGGAAAACCAACAGACAATCTGGGCTCTTCTAATGCAGAGACCTAAGAAATAAAATTCACCATTCAAGTAATAACTGATGGTATCACCACAAATTAACATGAAAAAGATCATATTCCTCATCATCCAAAAATGCAGAGCAAGAGAGAAGTGACTGTCACATGGCTGGGGATGGTATTTTTATAATTTGGGTGATCTGAAATTTATTGCTTTTTAATATTTAATAACTCAATCCCATAGCTCTTGCTCAAGTAATTTTTCCATAGAGGTCCATAACATGTACAGATATATAGAAACAAAATTCAACATACATTTAGGAACAATGATAAATAAACCTTGGTATTGGTACCATTCTGGTGAGAAGGGCCAGAGGGAAGCGTCAGATGCCATGAAATATGGTCACTTACTTGAGAAAAGGAAAATTTGAGACTTCTTGACAATGGTATTCCTTCCAGACATGCCAAAACAAGCACACCAAGACACTTCAATCTTCATTTTCTGCTCTGCCTCCAAAAATATTAATCCTTTTGTGCACCTGGGAGACCTGTAGCTTTATGGAAAATTAAACCTGGATGGAGCCATATTGCCCACTCTTCCCTTTCTTCCTGAAATTAGAGGGAAAACCTGAGATTTTCCACGACAAGGTGAATGGAATGGTGACCAGTACACTGCTGCATTCCCTTCCCACCTCAACTCTCCTGGACATACAGGGATAGTGCTAATATAAAAGGATAAGAGTATCTAGACATGTTCAGTCAAAATATGGATGCTCAATGAAATTCACCTTCCTTCTTCAAGCCCTTTCCAATTAAAACATTTCACTTTATAAAAATATCAAGGCAATCTAGGGGGAAACAACTGAATTTGTTTCATTTTATTTTAAAAAAACCAAAAAACCAAAACCAGGAATCTAGGAGGCAGAAGCATTTTGACAGTCTTAAAAGCATATTTTTGTTGACTTAGTGTAAGTCCAGCTTGACCTCCATGGCTCGCAGTTCCTTGGATTTGGACTTGAAAACATTCCTGAGATGTTAACATTTCATACAAGTCAAGAAAATGTTTACATTTCCAAAGTTCTTGTTGAATGGAAGCATGGTTTCTTGCCCAGGTCTAGCAGATTAGCCTGCTCCCAAAATAAAGCATTGGTGAGAAGCTAATGCAGTTTAATTCCCATTGAAAGAAAACCAACCATTTCTAAATCCATTCTTTTTCCTACAGATGTACCATCTGGAGAAGGTCATGAAGGAGGAGAGAGAAAGAATGGAAAGGAACAGAATGCAGAAAGGCTGCCATGTAGAAGATTCCAAATTTTGATGAGAATACATGCTAAGGATGTGGTGAGCTACACGAGAAATGAGCGGGTGAGAAAGAATTCTCTGACGTTGGTTGGCTGATGTGTGGCCATCGAATAAATAGGTTGTGATTAAGAGGCAGTTCCCATCATAAAAAGTTTACAGTCTAAATAATTCAAGCTCACAAAGGACCAAAGGAAGAAAAACGCAATTTGTGGACGGGAAACCAAGGTACTTTGCTACCACTATACTCTGTGTCCTTCTTATCTGACCCACTGAGCCTTTTCTTACAAATGCATTTTTGATGTGCTTAACAAAATGCATTCACTTCATGCAGTTGGCAGACTTGGTTGTTGCATCAAAAATAGTTAATGGCAAGTATCAGCATTTTTATATTTCTTTCCTTGTGCAAGTATTTAATAACAGGGAAATAGCAAACAACAGCTGTGTAAAGGGAAAGAGCAGTATAAATGAATGCTCATCCTGCATCACAGGGAGTGATAGAAGCCTGAGACTCAGACTGGGAAATTCCCCTAGATTGCAGCCAGGTGCTTTTGTGAACCACTCAAGACTGGTCAGGAAAAATCTGATTACCACTCAAAACTGGTCAGGAGAAATCTGAGGGGCATTACTGTTCACAGGTACCTTGTGCATATATGTGATCTTATAAGGAAAGCACAAGTCTGCCTGTAAGTAAAAAAAGACCAAAAAACCCTCAAAAATTGAGAGATCTAAACAAACCACGGACACTAAACAGACCCCATTAGGACAAAAATAATCAGAAGGTCTGCGTGCAGGACAAGATGTTGAGAATGACTACAGCTCTACTGGAATCAAACTGCCCCTGACGTCCCTGAAGACGAAGGCTTTTGCCCAGCTGGGAAAGTCTGACTTGCATTGCCTTTGCCTTTGATGGCAATACTGAGCCTCATTTTAGGAGAGTTGTGGATAAAGAGGGGTTTTTTTTTCTCTCTCTCTCTAGGCTTCCTTGATCTGATCATGACGCAAAAAACCTAATTACAGCAATTAATACAGAATTAGAATAGTTTCATGCTAACTCTGTGAGTAGCTTTCTAGCAGCAGATTGCTTAGAGATACAGGGTTTGAAGCAAACTCTAAAGCTCTTATTTTCCTGATTACAGCTGTTGAAAAACTAACATGTTGGTCCTCAGAATGAAGAGAGAAAGATGACTATGAAGCCCGTGTGAGTATATTATTCTGCAAAGTGCAGCAATACATTAATATAGACAGAGGCTTACAAAAGAACTAAGGAATGTGCTCAGAAGCCAAATCCCTTTTCATTCTCAGGCTCTTCACTACTTTTTTGTGCCAGAAATTTATGCCTACCTGGTTATTTCCCTTTAACGTCACCAGAGAGATAGACGAATCTAAATGGGAAAACAAAAGAGGGAGATGTAAAGGAAAGGAGTCAGCTGCAAATGTTCTTCAGCAACTTAAAACAATGTTAGGCGAAATCTGACTAGTGCTTAGAGAACGTAACACATGATAACAGCACGACCTCAAATGACTCGGTCTCCATTTAAACTTCAACATCTAGGTCTCTACAGGAATTAGCATACACATTCTGGACACTCATTACCCATGCCTGGTTTTGTATAGCACACAAAAAAAAAGGCAAGAGAAAGAAAGTGTAAACCCTTGCCAGCGTATTGTTTGCTGGCAATAGCAAGCAAACTGAATACTGAGCAGTCATGCTTCATCCAACAAGCATAACTGCTAGCCAAATGCAGGCTTACAATTGTTTGGATGAAAAAGAGACTACCATCCATTCACCTCTGTATTAAGGATTTGATGAACTGTGCTGCAGCAAGCTAGGAATCAATCTTTTGGAAAGAACTGATATGAACATTTACTACAGGATGTGGCAAAGAGTATGAACTTCTCACATACACAATTTCCAAGAGGAAATAACTGTAAACATCAGATTCTATGGCTCCTATTCACAGGGATCAAAAAAATACCCCAAACAGCTTCATCAGTGACCCCTAAAAGACATCAACTTCAGTTCTCTTCTCTTTTTTCAGTACTTTAAAAGACTGAAGATGCAACAACTAGGCTTACTTCTCTGACAGCTTAACCCCTTCCTCTGCCTCTTTAGTGCAGGGAATCCTCCTCTGCTATTTCAGGGGAAATGCAGGGAATCAAATGGGCTTGCATCATCTTCCTCCAGTTAGTGCAGTTTTAAAACACTGCACCAAAACAGTACCTTTTGATGATAGCATGCGCTGTTTCACCTCAAATGTCCACCCAGAGCTGCAGTAACAGCACCTCTAAAGGAGAGAGTCAGTGCAGCACAAAAATGGATGAAGCTGGAAAGAGAAAGCTGGAATCAGCCCCTGCTTCTATATCCAGTCCATGAAATAGAGAAGGAGATGAAGCTCCTTGCAAGAGGTGATTTTGACCACAGTTGAGAGAAAAATAGGGTGAAGGAAAAGCAGGAGCAGCAATACTTTTTCCTCTGTTGTGGCAGTGTAACTTTTAGGAAGGGAAAGAGAATCTGGACCGTGACCTGGACTGAGCTGCTGTGGTACACCAGCAAGTTTGCATTTGGTGTGAAATTGCATTACATATTTAAAGCACTCTGCATGTATCATTTGTAAAAAAATCCTCAAGATAATGTCAGAATCCCTATAACTTAGAATAATACAACCTGTCAAGGAAAGAGATGTGTCCACATGAAAAAAAAGTTCTGAGTGTGCAATCAGAAAATGTATGATACTAAGAAACCCTCTTAAACAAATGACCATTAATGGAACAAACCTGTTAAAATAATTCTTTTTCCATGCTCAAATGTTACAGGTTTGATAAATTTTTACTGTATTAGCATGGAAATGCACTTTCACTTTCCATAGCTAATCTTGAAGGAACACACATTAACATACTGTATTTTTCTGCTGTATTAATGGACATTACAACTAAGACAGTATTATACTCATTATGAACCTAATAACTAACACATGATCACAAAGCAGTACTATGTTAACACTTTCCTGCAGAAATGTGAAATGAATAACACCTCTGTTTAGATGATTATTAAAAAGAATTTTCCTTATTAGATGACAAAACCTTGTACAGTAAGGAAGCTTTACAATGCTTAGAGCATACCTGACATCCAGTATCCATAGTGTTAGTCGCCTCTGCCTGTGAATTTGTTGTAGAATCAGGGATTGGGTAATAAAATGAGAGCACAAACATATTTCCCATAAAAAAAAAAATAAAAAGGGGGAAAAAAAAACACCCACCAAACCACAATGTCCAATCCTTGGCAAAGCTCCCAAAGTTCATGGCCACAGGACTTGTTTTGGTTCCATAGACTCAGCATGAATACAAATGGAGTAGAAGAGTGTTTGCTGCAACTCAAGAAACAGACCACCATGTTTTCTAGTAATTAAAATGTCTAAACATTGAATACTGGAGTTTGTTCTGCACTTGACCTGATAAGCATTGAGAGACTCAACCTGAGTCTACAGCTCCACTCTCTTCACAAAACACACAGAGTAATATCTTCACTTGCACTGGCCTGCCAACAAGTCTGGTACATCTTCACTGGTCAGATTAGAAGCTTTGCAGTCCTCATGCTCCACTTAAATGTCCCACTTCACACATTCCCAGTCCTCATGGCACTTGTTAACCATCCCTATCTTAAATAGCTGTTGTCATCTTCTTCCTACTTCTGGTATCTCCTTGTCATCTCCATCTTTTCCTTTTGCTCCTCCTGCTTTTTTTCTATGAACATACATAACCATATCCACAGGCTCTAAATAACATCAGTGGTTGTTGGTGACCTGGTGTTGACAGCATAACTCACAGTTTTGCTCTTTTTTCCACCTGGCAGCAGTAATCAGAGGAAATATTCCTTCCTCACCCCAAATGTTTATCTTTACTGGCTCTGTTATCACCTTGGCACAAGAGAACGCACATGGCTCCTGCTGCACCTTCCTGACTTTCCTGCTTACAAGCTAGTGTTGGTGTTAATCTTTTGCCCTACTTTTTATCAATGTTACATCTTTCCCCTTTATACTCCTCAAATCTGATCAATAAGTTTTAGAGTCTCCATTACTTTCCAGCAAGCTCTAAAGAGGCAAGCAATGAAGGAAGAGAAAAACATAAATGGCAATAGATGCAAAATTACCTTCTTTCAAAGAGTTCACACATGTAATTGGATGAGCTAGGTATGCTTTCCAAAATCAAATCCTTTACAGTGCTATTCAGGAAAATGTCAGGACTGCAGAAATGGACAAGCATTTGCATACCATCTCTGGGAATTATGAGACTAGAGCAAGAATTAACATCAGGGCAGCAGAGGAAATACCATAATATCTTATCTCAGGTCCACACAGGGCAGATGTCTCATGCAGATGACATTGTACAAGTACTGACCCATCAAAGAACAGTTTCAAAAGTTGTCTAAAGATACCTGCTAATATCCCAGTAGGCATGCTAAGGCATGGTTTTAAAGACAGTGTCACAGTTTCACTAGGCAGTGACACAGCTGGTATTTTTGTCAGTGGCAGCAGCTCTAGGTAGGTCAGGTTGAATTGGAAGCCATGGTGAATTAGGTCCCCATGCTTTGGAAACTCTCATCTTTTCTTGGTGGTGTAAAATGTACAGTATGATAGAGGATTCTGATCAATGCACAGAAGCCTGTTTCTCTGATATTGTCATTACAAGCATCTGATGATATCCCAAGTAACCCTGAAGAGTATTCCAACATCTGTCACACTAGAAGAAGCTTGTCTGCCTTTGCTGCTCGCAGACTAAAGCTCTTTTCTCTTTCCAGTTGACCTTTTATCATCAGTGAATGATGATACTGGGTAAAGAGAGCTAACAGAAGCTTTTGTTTTCCTGAAGAAAATGCAACAATCTTTGTAGAATATGCAAGCTACTGAATACTATCCTGGTCAAACAGCTTCTCAATTTGTGAGTAGGCACGACACTGTCCAAATACAGGGACATGGTGAAGGACTCAATAAAGACCTTCCAATTCTGAGCCCTGAGATCCCAGGTGGGAATGGCGAAACAGCTCTCAGCTTTCAGGTTACACATGAACAGTTAAAGGAATGTGCCACTGCTAATCTACAGCAGGTCATGGCTGGAGTTGGCCCAAAAAAGTTTAAAAGCTTCCACAAATATGTTGGTTGTGTTTGCCTGGTAGAAGAGAGAAAGAAAGGAGATGAGAGTGGGAGAGAGAGAAAATTGCTCTTGTCTTCTCTTTTGAACCTGCTTACAAAAGACAGCAGGATTACACCTGCCCGAGCTTCCTTCTGACACTCAGTGGTGTGGGAGCAAAGACATCATTAAATTGCTACATTTTTGAACTCCCCATAATTTCTTTTTATTTTTTTGCTTTATTCTGATATTTCACTTCCCCTAAACTAAGTAGGTTTTTTTTCAAGACATGGAGAATCAGAAGTCCTGAAAAGCTTTTCCTCTGCTTCTTAATGCCTAGAGGGTTCTGTCCTGCCCCCTCTCCAACACACTGCTACCCACAATTCCCAGGCTATAGAAGAAATAAGAAATTAACCTGAAATAAAACCCACCTTCAAAATCTGGATCTTTCTCTACCACTGAAAAATAATGTTTCTGAAGTATCTTTCCCATAGAGTGACACTCCTTTAAATACAACAGGTGTGTATTGATGGGATATGAGTTCAGCTGGTACAGTTGCAATGTCTTTGCTGAGGAGCTGAAAGCAGCAATGGATGGCTGATCCAGCCATAGTCCCACTCAAAATACCATGATCCATATACATCTTACTACTTGTATCAGAATTATGTAGTTCCACAACACTGTCCATGAAAAGACAAGAATGTACAGATAATTTAACTGCAGAAAAAACTCAGAATTAATAATCAAGTAAACTATGTGGAAGGTAAAAAAGGAAATAACTAACAGCCAGAATAGATTTATTAAGAAAAAATAATGTCAGACCAGGCTAATTTCCTTCTGTGAAAGGAAAACAGTGGACATGGATAGGGAAAAGTAGTCAAAGCTCTGCATATTGATTTTAATAAGTATTTGACAAACTTTAATTGGGCTTCCTCATAAGCAAACTCAGCAAAGATACATTGCAAAATTACTGTAAAGTGGTTACAAAACTGTTAAAAAAAAAAAAAACCTCACTGAGGAGAATCATAACCTTCTTTATTCCCATAGTGGAGGAATGGGATCTCATAGGGAGCCTTCTTGAACCCAATATGACTTCCTACTTCCAGTAATATTTTAGAACCTGAATGTTTTTGTGATCTGCCGGTCACAAGAACCTTACAGCTCTAGTAAGCACATTAAAAGACAGCCCTGGAATTCAAAACCTCCTTTAGAAGCTGGAGAAATTTTGTAAAAGAAATGAATACAAAGGCACATAAGATGACAATTGTCTGCATTCAAGAGAGGGAGAAGAGGTAGCTGAGAGAAGCTTTTCAGAAAAGGGTTCAGAGGTTGCAACATATCACATGGTAAACATAAGCCAGAAATTCTGTGCTATTTTGAAAAAATCAGGAAATAAACTGGCATGTGTAAATGGAAACAGGTATCTCCATGTCAACACGTGCCTTGATGCAGCCCTTCTGCTCTACTGATGCCTGTGAAGACTGCAGGTAGAAGTCAGCTCTGATACCAATGAGATCTCAGTTTTGCAAAACATACTTCAAGAAAGAAGTGAGATATACAAGACTTCATCCAACAACAATAAAGTGAAAACTTATTCCTTTAAGAGAGGCTGCAAGAACTGGGATAATTTATTTGTGTATGAAAATAAACAGATGCAGGCAATAATAGGAATCTTCAGTATAAAAAGCTACTGTAAACAGAAATAAAATAAGATGTACTCATGCAAAATAACAGGATTAAAATGCAACAAGGGAGATTCAAGACAGATATTAAGAAAAACTCTAAAATGTTAAAAATGGCAAAAGACTGGAGTAAAAGGCTATGAAGACTGGTGGAGCCTCCACAATTGCAGGACTTTAGAAAGACTCTTTGCACTTCAAAGTGGGGTATCACTGCACTCAAGGTGGCTCTTGCCCTTGACAGTGTTTGGGACACAGTGGTGCAGAGGCATAGATGTGACTCAGGTGGCAGTCACACTGTTAAAGTCCATGGAGGCATGGACCTCTGGGATGGGCTGCCATGGACCTGGACAGCTTGGTTCTCCTTCAACCCTGTGGCCTAAAAATGAGTCTGATCCTCTCTGCTCAGGAAAGCTAAGGCCTGAGAAGGTGCAACAGCTCCACACAGAAAGAGATGCTGAGAATTACTCTGGGTCTTCAGCTCCACAGTCAATGCGATTTGTGTTAATATATAAGTTGAATACATGTGAAATTCTACCCAAAACATCAAGCACTAAGAAATTAAATTTTCTAGCCACACACTCATACATGTGAACTATCACAGATGCATCCACTCCATACTCAAAATACACTGTGCTATTAAATGTGGGTACTTCAACAGTTGGTACATACTTCCAGTCCTAGGTGTGCCAATTTTCTGAACTACTCCTCCCTAGACTATCTGGAATGTATGTGCAGGGAATTTATCTCGGTTCTGTTGGTGATGTACTATGCATGCTGTCCTTCTGCATTTGAAGTGGAAGATAATGGGATTATGTTCAGGTCTGGTGCTGCAATTTTTGACATAATAGAGCATTTTTTCCCTAAAAGTGCATAAACTATGGACGAGATGGCAGTAAGAACACTTTTTGCTTTTTGTGGTAGCAAACCCTCAGTGAGCTAACAGTATAACCATTTAACTGCCTCTGTAATTTTATAAGCAAAAGAAAATATTAAAAAATCCAGAGTACAAGCATTAAATTGAATATCCACCTCATTGATTACCTAATTAATTCCTAATGACATAAGCACTGGTGAGCAGTAAGTGCAATTCCGAAGGTCAGAATTCTAAAATTAATCACTGAATTTTAAAACGCAAGTGCTATTTTACTACCATTTTTTTAGTGTCAAAAAGAAAGATGGAAACATGACCTGTTTTCATCATGGTGATAGAAGACATTTGTACAAACTAAACATTCATAGTTCAGTCCTCACTGTGAATTTACTCTAAATGAAAGTATTTTTATGTTCCTGTCCTAAAAATACATGAACAGAAATAAAGCTGAGCCGTAGAAAGATTAATTACTGCATTGTCTTCCTCATGGAAAATAAGGTCTGGATAGTCTACTGCTATTATGTGTGATAAATAATCAATATTTTATAGTCTTCCATATTTAACTTCACAAGTACATCTAAATACCCTTTTTGAGACATTCTAGTGCAATACTGGGAACATAATTCATGGTCATATTCAGGTGGATTAATGATTCCCTGAAATACACTATGCATAGGAAATCATATTTCATCTGCATCTATTTCTCTTATTCGTTACCTAATCTTTCAAACCCTGAAGTCCTCTGCAGCTCCATTTGAATTTAAACAAAACATTTTCCAGTGGTCTTTTTCACAGGAAGGGCATAAATCTTCATATTCACCAGATTATAGATCATCAAGAAAGCCAGAATTAAAGTTTTCTAAAAGTTTGCAATCCTTGGGTCCAATGCCTTAATAACCCGCTAAAAACCCAGATGTACTAAAATGGTTGGTGAAAGGTTTAGAAAACTAATTCCTAAACTGCTACTGACTTGTACCACGAATGGAGCAAGGTCCTGCACTACAAGACCATGAATACACAGGTCCTTTCTCTCCCTTCATGGCACTGTGTAGGGACTTGGTCCCTACCACCTCCAGCTGCATTGCAGGTTTCCTTTGAATTTAGTGAGGGAGAAATACAATGTAACACATCAGAATGTTTTCACATTTCAGTAGTTTTTGAAGGACATGTGATCACAGATCAATATTTTTTTATATATTAGTTTAATCACAGTTTGCAAATGTCTCTTCACAGATATTTAAACCAAACCAAAAGATTGCCAAACGTGTGTCTTTAAATGTCCATCCACCACAGACACACTTTTTGTACCAGTGAATGCTGGGGGGAAAGGCAGAAATTAAAGGCAAGAGCAAACTTCTGCTGGTAGATTCAATTACTTTCCTACTCATGTATCTCCTTTGAACTTATCAACTACAAAGAGCCCCTCAATGCAGTCTGGTACAGAAAAGGTTTCATGCACAAGCTGTAAACAAGTGACCAAGTTTCATTAAAGTCATCAGGATGCAACAACCCACTCAAGTCAATAAACTGCCAAGTGTTTTTCTCAGTCATGATGGCTTGATGAATCAGCTTTCAGCACCAGCATCCGGAGTCCAGGTTGATCTCTTTGAAACCTGGTAAAACTTCTACCACCCTGAAATGAATAAAAAGCATCATCTCATGTCATCTTGTGCCTCTGATGAAGTTAAGCTGAGCATACATTAGACTTATTTTTTTCCCCCTGTAAATATATTGCTTATTTTTGCACTATGTTCACTTGAAGAATAACGCTGTCTTTTAAAGTAGCATCATTTTGCAAATGTCACTGTAATTTTCCCCAAAGTATCATCCATTAGTTATAAAAGGTGCAAATGAAAAGGATTTTAAAATTGGCATGGGGGTAGAGGAATATGGAGTAATGCACTAATAGCCTAGGTAGTGGCTGGATTTTTGGCAAGCTTTCAAAAGAGAAAGGGGGAGAGAGAGACAGGTGATCAACTGAACTTCTTGTACATTTTTATACATGAAGTTAAAAGGGACAAAACTATCAGGAGTTATGAAAGCATTTCTAAAGCAGGGATTACAAAGGACCGACAATTGTGGATAAACATGCATATATTTATATATATTTAAATTCACACCTACATGTACTGAAATAAGAAAGGAGAATGATACAGATTCACAGTTAGGATGCTGTGTATCTCATCACCTCTAATCGTGTTTTACAATATTTGCACCACTTGTTGACCAAAATTGCAGATGACTTCCAGTTTGTAAGCACTAACATGACTGAAATGTATGCACAAACAGAGTTTGATAAAGAAACTCAGAACAGATTTCAGTAATATTAGGTTTGCAACTGAATTTTTTCATTACTTGATTGTTTTTTGGACCTCCCAAATTTTCTTGGAAAACCTGGACAGCATTATTTTATCTCCTTTTATCAATCAGTTCATGGATGAAAAGAATTTTGACCATCATTAGCTGCAGTTACATGCATTGCCATTGCCACCTGTTCAGAATATTATGTTAAAATTTGTTTAGATGCTACTTATGAAAATACAGCCTTTAATTTCCTATTATCAATATGCTGATTTAAATTTTTTCAGTAAATTTTCTTTTTTGACATCTGAATCACTTCCGTTCACTTGTTCTTCTCTTGCTTCTCCTCTTGTAGTGGGTCCAGTACCTTTGTAGTCCAGTACCTTCGTACAAATAGCACTCAGTTCAAAAACAGAAATAAATATATTTTCTCTTCTTCTTCTGCCCCTTGACCACAAAATTGTGACAAATTCTAATGCAATAAAAGAAATGCTGCCAAAGAGCAAGCAGCCTTAGGTAGGAGACATTCTGTTTCAGCTTACTGTTGCATTAACTCAAGCAACTGACTTCTATTTATGACTTGCTCCCCTTTTAGCTCAATACCTTAATAATCTGGTTATTAGCTATTCTGCTTATAGTCTCTTAAAACTGTATGATTTTGGCTTCCTCTGGTATCCAAGCTGAGCACTTTAATAATCAGGTTATTAGCTATTCTGGCTATTATCTTTTAAAACTCGGAATGATTTTGGCCTCATCTGATGGCCAAGCCATTGGGAATTAGGCCTCAAGAAGCTTTACAGGACTGAAAAAAAACCACATTCAATCCACTTTATTTTGGGATTCAATATGTAGAAAATATAAGGCACTTACCCAGTACTTAATCATACCCTGTATTCTTCTAACCATCAGTATGTGTTTGCACCAAGTTTAAATCTGCATTGTAATATAACTCCACTGTTAGAGGAGGTAGAAAATACACACTCTTTAGCATTGATCTGAGACACCATGTTTTCTCTTAATTATTCTGGGAAACAGGATGGCAATAAGAAGGCCTCAGGACCTTTTTCTTCTTTTTCTTTTTCTTTTTCTTTTTCTTTTTCTTTTTCTTTTTCTTTTTCTTTTTCTTTTTCTTTTTCTTTTTCTTTTTCTTTTTCTTTTTCTTTTTTTCTTTTTCTTTTTCTTTTTTTCTTTTTCTTTTTTCTTATCTATGTAGATCTTATTATCTTCTATGTATTTTAAATACTCCAACATGAATTGCAACAGTACATGGCTAAGCAAGTTTATAGCCTATAAAATATGGCATGTGAGTATAACAAAATCCAAAGTCTTAGAATTCATTTTTTACTCTGGTTTTTTGCATCTTTTATGAAAAACAATTCCTTTTGAATTAGACTTACTGACTAGCCATGATTTCACATATTCCCAGTTTTCAAGTATTCCAAATTACATACACCAGTTTACTCAAAGCAGTGGTTCCTTCTATATTGAAATAGCTTCTTGCCTCTCCTTAATGTGTAGAAAAAAATTGCATATATGTTTTTATAATAGGTGTTACCATTTTCTGATAACTGTGCTGTAGAAAACGATTTTGTGGCTGCTGTTTTATTTAGACAATTGGATTTTTGTTTGTAGGTTTGAGGAGTCTTACGGAAGGACTGAGTGGGAGGGGATTGCTTTGTCTCTTGTCTTGCTTGATCAATCAAATGTTTCAACTTTCTGAAGCAATCTGTGAATGCTGAATCTCTTGTAACTGTTTTAACTATAACATATCTGCATTTGAGTGAAAGACAATGTAAGGAGTAACCTACTTTTAACCATCCTAACAAACACCAAAGATGGCCAGAAAAGCAGGATTCAGCCTGGTTAGAATTTTGCAGTATCTCTTCTTCTTCATAGTTTTAAACATGAAAATAACAATGAAAATTTTCTCTGGGCTATCACTAGTATACTTGGCACTAAGCTCCCATGGTTTCCATGTTTCTTTCCATCGACTCTAGATGAAACTTAGACATCTCATTTTAGATCAGCAAAGATAATTAAGATGAATACAGTAATCTAGAGGCAGGGAAAAAGTGGGTGTCAAGAAATGACAGCAAAAAGTATCTCCATAGTTAAAGGCAGCCTGGTAGAACCAAAACTCTCTTTATGGAGTGTATGGGTAGAAGACTCTGGCAGCTTATCTCGAGACATAAGATTACTATCCTAAGAGGCTGCACGATGCAGCCAGGGCTCGCAGAACAGTAACACAATGCATTTTCTGCCTTCTTAAAGCTGTTTGTCATTTTCCACACTGCTTCAGATAGAATTATTCTTCAAAAAAACCATTACATTCTAAAATATTTCTCAGCTAAAAGCGTCATCAAGTCTCTTTCATAACTTGTAAATGGAACAAAAACCAGTTAGAAAACGTGTTCTAGGTGCTGTAATGGGTGCTTACTGCTGCATTCACTGAATCCATCAGTAGCACTTCACAGACATCTAGCAGGCCTATTTGCTTCATAAATCATTGAAATGCGTGAAGACCTTTTGCTTAACCCAGAAATATTCTTTAAGTGTTTAACATCAATAATAATGAAAACTGGCATCACAACAACTTAAGCAATGTAAAATATGGCATCGTAGGGTTCAGCTTGACTTTCATTGAAGGATTTCTAAAAATAAGAGTACATCATCAACAGTGACAGCTTGCTTAGTGACTCAACACAGTGGGAAACCTATTGCTCTAGAGGACTATGTTCTGCCTCATTATTTAATACAGACATCACAACCATGCTGTTCTGTTTTCAGTTCCTAAATGCATGATGCAAAGGAATCCACACCTCACTACAGTGAGAATAATTTGGAATTGTTAGATCTGCACTACTGATAGCATACCATCAGCATACTAGTGCCAAGTTATATAATATATTGTGAGAGTTAGAAACATTTGATAGTCTTTCTGAAACCTCAGCTGCTGGAATCAAGATATTGTATGAAAACATCTGCTTCCATTTTCTAAGCATGCACACTTCTAGCACTCAGTATGTGAAGAAAAGCTCTAGCCCATGAACAAAATATACTCTGAAGCATGAACACAGAGCCACACACAAATAATTGAGAATATAGTTAAAAAACACTTTTAGTCACATTTTTGTAAGTTCAGCATTCACATTATTGCAACACTTTATACTTTAAATACACGAGGCCTATGAACAGGAAGAAAAATGAAGTGGGAGAATGGAAGACAGTGGGGAAATAGGAGGAAGAAGATACAGAAGGCAGACAGACACAAGACAATGATCTGGGTCAAGTATTAGGGATAAGAAAAGGCAGAAAAGGCCTTGTGGAGAAGGAGCCAGGACTACCAGTATATGTGGAGAGATACTCTTGCATAGAGAGTTAGGCAAAAAAAAATTATGGGCAAAAAGTGACCAGTTATACAGTAAAGCAAAGAGAATTCAGGACAGGAGACAGTCAGTAAAGGGTTAGGAAACTTGGATTGTAAAAGCAGGTGACTGTGAGAACTGAGAGACAGCAAGACAAGGAAGGCAAGACACCAGCAAGAAACAAAAGCACAGGCAATGCAAACAAGGACAGGTAACCTGCAAAGAGTACAGGGATGAGGTTTGGTTCTGCAGGGATGGAGTGAGGAAGGCCAAAGCCAAGGCAAAGCTGGAACTCAGTTTGGCAAGGGACACCAAGAATAACAAGAAGGGCTTCTATATGCATGTTAACCAAAAAAGAAAGGCCTAAAATTGTGTACCCACATTGGTAAACAGTGGTGAAAAACGGGTAACAATAGCCGAGGATAAGCTGATATGCTCAAAAACAGTTTTACAGAATCATAGAATAACAGAGTGGGTGAGGTTGGAAGGGATCACAGTGGGTCATCTGGCCCAACCTGTTCAACAAGAGTCACTCTGGAACACATGGCACAGGATTGTGTCCAGGGAGTTCTTGAATATCTCCACTGAGAAAGACTCCACACCCTTTCTGGGCAATCTGTCCCAGCGCACAGTCACTTGCATGGTAAAGTTTTTCCTCATTTTCACATAAAACTTCCTGTGCATCAGCTTCTGCCCAATGCCTCTTGTATTATTACATGGCACCACTGAGCAGGGCCTGGTTCCATCCTCTCAACTCTCTATCTTCAGACACTTGTATGTGATGAGATTCCCTCTCAGCTATCTCTCCTCAAGATTGAACAGGCCCAACTCTCTCAGCCTTTCCTTATAAGAGAGATGCTCCAGTCCCTCAGTCATCTTAGTCACCTTCGACTGGACCTGCTTCAGGAGCTCTATGTCTCTCTTTTACTGGACACAGCATTCCAAATGTGACCTCACCAGGGCTGAGTAGAGGGACAGGATCACTTCCCCTGCTTAACTGGCAGTGGTCTTCCTAGTGCTCCTCAGAACACCATCAGCCTCTTGGCCACAAGGGCACTGCTGGCTCATGGACAGCTTGCTGTCCAGCAGGACCCCCAGGTATTCTTCTGCAGAGCTGCTTTCCAGCAGATTGGCCCACAACCCGTGCTGTTGCATAGGGTTATTCCTTCCCCAGCTGCCAGAACCTACATTTGCCTTTCTTGAGTTTTAGAAGGTCCTTCCCTTCCCTTCTCTCCGGCCTGTTCATGTCTTTATGAAGGGTTGCACAGCCCTCTGGAGTATTGGCCACTCCTCCCAGCTTTGTGTCATCAGTGATCTTGCTGGGGAGGCATCTGCCCCTTCATCCAAGTCACTGATGAACAAGTTCAACAATATTGGGCGCAGAACAGAACTCTGATGAGCACCAGTGGTGACAGGACTCAAATGGAACTCTGTGCCCCCGATTACAAGCCTCAGGTTCAGCCAGTTCTCAATCCACCCCACTGTTGACTCATCCAGTCCACTCTTCCTGAGTTTGCCCATGCAGATATTGTGAGAATGTCAAAAGTCTTGCTGAGATCAAAGTGGACAATACTCACTGCGCTCTCCTCATCCACCCAGGTATTTGTTTCACTACAGAAGGCAGTCAGGTTGATGGTTGAGCATGATTTACCTTCACTGAATCCACACTGACTACTTCGGATCACTTCTTGTGATCCATGTGGATAGAGATAGCCTCCAGAATGAGGTGCTCCAACACTTTCCCATGGATTGAGGGGAGGCTGATTGGCCAGTAGTTCCCTGGGTCCTCCTCCTTGTCCTTTTTGAAGACCAGGGTGACATTTGCTTTCTTCCAGCCTTCAGGCACCCCTCCTGATAGTCATGGCCTTTCAGAGATGACCATGAGCAGCCTAGCTGTTCTCTAGCTCTCTTACCACTCCTGGACGCATCCCTCCAGGGCCCATGGGCTTGTTGATGTCATGTTTAGCTAGGTGGTCTCTAACCCAATCCTCCTTGAGCAGTGGAAAGCCTTCCTTCCAACCTTCCTTTACCCTGGTCTCTTGGGTCAGAGAATCCCAAGGGCTAGTCCTGCTAGTGAATGCAAAGAAGATGCTCAGAAACTCTCTGTGTCCTTTGTTACCAGGGTCCCCCTTCTCTTCAGTAACAGGCCTCAGTCTTCAAGAGCAATCTCTCTTCACACATCTCTCAAATGGATGGGGACTGGAGGAGCAAAATTCTTCCCAGGTTCATGGTCACCTGAGGAACCTGGATGTACATCAGTCTACAGAAGCCAATGTGATGCATCACAGAGGCACGAAAGAATTGGCTGATGTAGTTGCCAAGCCACTGTACATGAGATTTGGGAAGTCACAGCAGTCAGGTGAAGTTCCAGGTAACTGGAAAAAAGGGAAATGTTGTACCCATCGGTTAAAAGGCTAGAATGGAGGAGCCTGGGAATTAGCCTCATCTCTGTGCCTGGGAAGGTCATGGAACAGATCCTCCTAGAAGCTCTGCTAAGGCACGTGGAGAACATGGAAGTGATTTGAGACAGCCAGAATGGCTTCTCCAAGGGCAAGTTCTGCCTGATCCACCTTGTGGCCTGCTACAATGGCTTGATAGCAGTGACATGTAGGACAAAGGGCAAACTACATTGTCTTTTTAAACATGGATGTATTCATTAAAAAATTCTAAACCATAAATTAACCTTGGAATCACAGAAGTTGTTTAATGAAAGAAAAACTGAAGTATGCTGAACTCATTTTTGTCTCAAATACCCAAAAGTCCAGATACTTGGAGTACTGTTCCATGTATCTGAGAGCAGGACAGAATATAAAACTGTAAGATAAAACCAAAGCTGTGATTTTGAACATCTTGAAAGAAAATGCTAAAAATAAACAACAATGGGAAAATATGAAAAAGTAATATTTAAACAATAAGTAGCTGTAGAATACACCACAATTTCTTTTCTGTATAAAACACTGCCAGAATCTCTCCATTTAAGGATATTTTAGCAAAACTATACTCACCTCATAGCAATTACTGTACATTGATGTATAGATGTTTATGGTGTGGCTAAAGCTGAAAAAACAACTGAAAATTACTATGCAGCATACACAACTAGCAGCAAAAATGAGGAAGGGTGATATATGGGCATATATGGGTCCTTTGTTTGAAGAGACAGTAACACAAAACCTGGCAATCTCTTTGGGGTGTAAAATAAATTCCAATTAGGTAACCATAGAAAGTTTCCAAATTTTAATTGCAAGGTATTCCCTGTTCTGCCAGTTATTTCTATGGGATGTAGCTAAATTGGCAACATTTTTAAGTTTTCTTCAAGCTTTTTTAGTGTCCTAGTAAGAAATATGAATTTGAATAACAGGAATAATCTATGTAAGTGGGAAAAAGAAAAAGACACTTCCAGAAAATATTTTATGTATAAGTAACTCTAAAAGCTTCAGAGGTGAATAGGCTATATCGCCCAGTGATCCTATTTCACAAGACATTATATTTTCTCCTGAACAACAGCACATTAGGCATGCTGCAAAAATAAGCAGAGATACAAAAACATGCACCACCAGAATTATTCATGTTGTTTGTCTCATAGTGCCTGCATCCACTTTCACACTCTTCCCTCTCAATTTCCTTACTTTGTTCTAGATTTTTTTGGTCTCCTCTCAGTTATCTATTCCTAGTATATCATCTTCGCAATCTTACCCATCTTTTTCTCACTTCATTTGAGAAGTTATTTGAAAAGAGGGCCATAACTGAACTTTCTATTGCAAAGACCTCCAAAAAATATAAAAAAACCATTTGTGTATCGCTGCTCTGCAAAGGGGTGATAAACACAATTATGGGGTCCAGAAGGAGATCATCCTCCCAAGGCTCTGTGAAAAGCAGTGAAGCTGTGCTTCCCTAAAGACAGCCCTCAGAAGGTGGCTGTGTACTCACTCTCAGCATCAGGAGCATGCACACAGACAGTTCTCCTGATGCTGCATGGAGGGCAGGACCCCTCCTGGCCCCTGCTGGGCCTCGGCTCAACCATCAACACTACAGCCTCCAAAACACAAGCATAAGACTTGGCGTGGTTTTGCTTGATAAAAATGTGGCTGCTCCAGTCCTACATCAATTAACTAACAGAGGCTGTAAAATTAAGCAAGACAAAAAACCCCAAAGAAGTAAGTTTATGGCAGTTTCCTTTCTCTTTTAAACTTATTTCACTGCTTTTCTTATTTGCCCAGAAAAAGAACTGGATGCATGTTAAACCGCAAGAACATTTGACCACAGCATAAGATAAGTTATACTTGACTAATGCCAGGTTAATGATGAGCATGAGCCAAATATTTGTGATTGGCTGAAAAAAAAATAAGATTGCATTGATGTTAATGTTGCATTAACCTTATAAAATAGCTGATTTGGGGAAGTTAAGATTTTTTGAGTGATGAGTGCTTAAACTTTCACTTGAAATCCAATTTCATGCTAGGAGATACTCTCTGAACTTATTATTCAGCTTAATTTTTTAAAATTAAGGTCCCTCAAGAAAGGATCTTAAGTCAAAGATCCTCTCAGGAATAAAAAGATAAAGGAATAATTTTGGAGAACAAAAGGGTGGGTGAAGGAAATAAACAATACACTTTTAATGCAGAGGGCCACTGCCAGCAGAGCATTACAGAGCTACATATCCCTGGGGGATATGGAAAAGGAAAGGAGAAGTAAGGTGAACAGTGTCTGATGAGCATGATGAGCCAGTCACAGAGCTGACTTCAGCACTTCAAAAGTCAACATCTGGATATTGAAATGGCAGATTCAAATAAGAGCTATGAAAATGTGGCGCAAATGTGGAATTTCATATATATAAAACCATTATTAATACTGATGAGTAAGGATTCTAACCAGTTAATAAGAACATATTTTAATAGCCATTAGTTATTAAAAAACCAGTTGAGTATTAGGACATATTTCTGTACCACATTATAAATCTAGGAGTCAGTCTCATTTTAATTACCATGTACTGCTCTGCCCCCGCCCCCACTATTTACATAAGGATGAAAGATCAACAAATGTTCAAAGAAGCACAACAACAATAATTGCAGGTTTGCAATAGCTTCCATCGAAGTGTGCTAAGTAGATAAGGACTCTTCAGAAAAGAGACAACTGAAGAAAGAAGTTGCAGGGGTCTTTAGTATTCTGAGTTACCGGGAGTAGCAGCAGAGCAACAGGGACCTCTCAATCTGTCACCATAAACATACTATAGAAAATATTATCTAGCTCTTCAATTCCTTTACATTGCAGACGGTTCTCAGATGCCAGTGAACAAAATATCCAGCAGGAGGCAGAGGACTGTAACCCTTTACGCTTGCCAACATTGAATCCACTGGAAAAAAAAAAACCCAAAAACTTAAAGAAGGCCTTCCAGTTAGCAAGAAGTGAAAACTAAACAATCCTGCTTTGTTTATGTCAAATTCTGGGTGTGAGTCTTCCCTCAAGACACATCTATTGAACTACATGAGCATCTTTCACAAACACATAAAAGAATAGTAGCACACATAAGTGTTCAGCATTTAGATTTTTTAGTACCTTTAGTCTGCACTTTTCTTCACTGTTAAAAAACAACTGTTCTTTTGCTTGGGGTAGAAAAAGATAAGCTATGACGTGAACCACCATTACCCCATTTGTGAAATTACTCATTCTGCATGTAAAAGAAATGTTTCTGCTCAGTCCATGCGCCATTATTCAGTGCTTTTCTTGATTCAGCTTGACTTGAATCTACTCGACAGACCTCTACTCTCTGCTTTTTCCAGTGTTTACCTCTATTTAGCACTTGTGAGATCACACCTGGAATAATGTGTCCAATGTGTCCACTTCTGAGCTCCACAGCTGAGAGCTCTCTGTAGCTCACTGAGCTGAAAAGAGTCCAGCAAAGGGCCACCAAGTGATGAAAGAACAGGAGCATGGTGCCTGAAAGCAAAGTCTAGGACAACTGGGATTTATAACCCTAAAGAAGAGAAATACCAGAAGGGAGGGTGCTAAGAGGACTGAGCCAGGCTCTTCCTAGTGATGCTCAATGAGGCAGTGGGCACAAACAGAAACACAGGAAACTTTTTCAGCGCCTGACACAGGCTCAGAGATTTTGTGGAGTCTCCACCCTTGGATGGATCCATCTGGACACAGCTCTGGGCAGCCTGCTCTAGCTGGCTGTGCTTGAGCAGCAGGGTTGGACCAGGTGATCTCCAAAGGTCCCTGCCAACCCCAACCCCAATTATGAACTCTGAGATTCAATTTTTGCATCTGTCATGTTTCTTACTGAACAAAGAGTAATTAAAGAGCACAAGTGTGTGTGTGTGCATGTATGTGTTTGTATATGAGTATGTACACATATACACCTACATTCATTATGACCGTGAAAAATTTTGCTTGGTTCCCAGTTATAAATAGTGATGTTCTTGTCAAATGGGACAACACTCCTGATACTGATCCAAAAGATTATTAGATTTTTCAAGACATCTGCCTGTAACTAAATACCTATTTAATGATTATTCTCATGCCAATCTGAGTGATAATAATTACTATGTTGGTGTTAGATTGTAAAGATAGAGGTTTGTGTAAATTATTTCTTTCCTAATAATTTCCAAGAAATTACCTTTCTAGCCAAAAAGACATCATGAATTATTGATATTGGTTTTTAGAATATTTTCCTTAATATTTAGTCCCATTATGAATTAATCTGAATAATTAATTGAAGCATTAATATATGTATATACGCATTATAGCAAGCAAGATGAAGGACTGGGGTTTTTGATGTAAGCTCAGAAATCAGCCTTTGCAAGAACAGGCACTGAGAGTGTCCTGACAGAATTACTTTTTGGAGTAGAAATGGCAAATTAATTTATCTTTTCACAATACATTGTCTTGCCTTCCTCAGCATGAAATAAATGATAGAAATGAAGTGTTTTGGTCAAATAATCTTGGGAAGGAGGAAACTGTGTCTTTGGACTACAGCAGTTAAACAGACAAAGCAACGTGACCTATGATGAGCAGTACCAAGGAATATTTTTCCTTGGGTATTTGAAATATATTCCCAGGCAGCAGAAGCTTTGTTCAAAGTCTCTCTAAGCTATGTTCAAGGGCTTTTGCTGCAGACAGATCTTCTAATTGCTCTTTACACAGCAAATCTCATGGCTAATGGCTACTTGTCTTCAAAAAGCTACATTCCTCTCCATATATATTTTGTTGACTTGAGAGGCTGAATTTGGGATGCTGTCTCCAGGTGACCAATGCAGGAATGGGAGGACAACTAAACATTAAGACAGTGTATTAACCTAGATAAAGAAATCCTAGAAATAGTATAACAATAGTGCAACAGTGTACATATTCTCATTTTAATTTCCTTTAAGTCTATACACTTCAGCGTAACAAGCCTAATAGCTATTAAAAGAGAACAGAAAATTTTCCAAACATGTGAAAGCATTTGTAGGAAAGTCATTATTGTTACCATTACTTTTGCTAAAACTCTACTGGGACCACAGTCTTTTTATTTTTTTATTAGCTCTCTACAAATAGGATGTGAATTCCAGCATATACACAAATCAATACTTTCTCCTTCAGTACACTGAGAAAATAAGGGATTCAGATGATATCTCCTTAAATGTCTTAAGAGAATGCCTATGCCATCTCATATGCCTTAAATGCTTATCTAAAAAAAAAAAAAAGAAGAAAAAAAAGCAACCAAAGAATAACAAGAAGCTAAGCACATTCTCTCATTCTTTCCCCAAATATTCACTTGGCTTCATTACACAATTGGCTATTTTCCATCAAAGATGTTCTGAAAGAAAGCTTATTAACACTTAAGGTCAGCTCTAAAGCTATGATGAAACTCAACAATTCACTTTTTCAAAATGTGCAAAGCATTTTTAGCACTTTCAAAAAGTAACAAAGACAGTTGCTTTATTCTGTGCATCAGAAGCCTGATAAAAAGCCATTCATTTACTTCAGCAGGACTTAGATCAACTTTTCATCATTCATTAAAGCTCCTCTATTCTTTCATTAAACATGGACCAAAGACTGGTGCTCTGTTCAGAAGAGAAAAATTTTGCATTGGTTTATGGTATGATACTCTACAATTACATTGCCTTTGCCTGTTTTTTAAGTGGTTGCATTTATCTGACAGTTGATAAAATGTTTTTAAAAGACTCTGGCCAGAATGAAGCACTTAAGTAAAATGATCGAATCCACAAAAATTGTTTTTTTAAACAGAGTTCCCAAGTACTGCAAGCTGCAAAGTTCTGTCAAAGAAAGAATGTTCCGGTTGGCAGAATATTTTTATTTCCTTTTTTTGTTGTTGTCAACATGGCCAACAGGAAGTGCCATTTATTCTAACAGAATAGTTACATCAAGATTTGCCCTTCTCACCCCAATAGTCAAGGGTTGTGCTTAGTTTGTAAAGGCATCTGAGGAGCCACAAGCAACACAGGTGTGGAAAATGTAGTACCAAAGGAGGTGGGGACATGGATTGGGATTGCAGCTTCAAAGCAGAAAGCCCATTAAAAAAAAAAAAAAAAAATCTGCCCTGGTCTCACTGCTGCCTGTAGATAATAGTTCTGCATTAGCCACATTACAGAATACCATTTTCAGATCCCTCTCAGATGATCTCAGTTCAGAGATTTGAGATGTCAGAAATGGGGTAAGACCATTCTGAATGAATCATCTTGCTGCTGAAACATCAGGGGGTGATAAGACAGCTTGGAGAGTCAGCTAAGATGTATTTCAGAGAAAGCAAGGCATGACAGCAAGTATCTGCAACTATCCCTGCTGAACATTAGGAATATAATTTAACAAGAGAAAATTGGCTTTCCCAGCACAGATTGAAATAAGCAGATGAACAATGACTTTGCTTCCCACAAGACTTCAATTACTCAAACTTAAACAAAAACAAATTCACAAATGCAACTGGAAGAATAAGAGTCATAGTTCTAGTGCTGAATCAACTTAACAAATCTAGTGGTGTAACACCAATAGGGTAGCTGTTGTTCTAATAGCTATATTAAACCTCTGAGCATAATCAAAACGACTTTGATATTTCCATAAGGCAGAGTAAACTCAGACTGAGTACTATGCTTAAACCATTAAAGGTATTGTTGCCTTCTTGATGATTAGTTTGTGTTTGGAGTAATTTACTATATTTTGCACTAGAAAAGGAGAAATTATGCATTAGGGAAGGAACATTTCTTCTTATTTGTCCCTTTTTGGAAATGGAGAAGTTTATCTGGCCCTTAACATAGTTTTCAAATTTTGTTGCTCTCAAAACTGGTTAAAGTTGCAAATTACCATCCCAGCATTGGGCAGGCTTAATCCTGTTCTAGAACAGATACATACAATCCTCAACTTAGTCAACTTCCAGGGCTTTCTCTATGTATACAAAGGGACAATTTAGTCCTCTTCAGCACCTTTCTATGTCTCTCCATAGGAGTATTAATTTGTCCAATGATGCAAAAAAAGTGAATAAATACATGTAAACAAATTAGTAATCCTGTGTCTTTCTTAGTTGGCCCTAAGGCAAGGCCCATATGTTTTAAGCAAGGTCCGTGTGAAATGTTACATCTCCTAAGCATTTTTGAAGGCTACTTAACTCTCCATCAGCATCCCATAAGTGAATGCAGAACACATTATGCAGAGCATTAGCTGGGCACCTGACATGGGGGTGGTCTCAATCTGGAGTCTCATTTCCCAGACTAGCATAGGATGCAAGTGTCACAGAGGCAATGTGTTGAGCTCCCAGGAAAGCTGAGAGAAAGAAGGGACGTATGCCCTAAGTGATCTCTGCATGCAGAGAAGAAGCTGGATCTCTGGTGAGAAGGATGGCATGAGACAAAGCCTAAAAAATGAAAGGATGTAAAGAGATGAATGACACAGGCGGTGAAGGATTTGGCAGGGTTCCAGCAAGGATTTAGGATATCTCAAAGGAGAGGGAAAGGGTGAAGAACAAGGGGGGGGGGGAAGCAAGAGTCTGATTTATACCAACAAAAATAGGAAATTCAGCTAAAAGGCTGACAATCTGTTATCTGCTTATCACTCTGCATAGATATTTCAGTGGTATCGGGCAGTAGAGAGTGTCAAATTCTGTTCATGCTGTTACACCCACACACAGCTCAGTAGGTTAAGACTGGCGTGTTCTAGCTTAATTGTGCCTGAGTCAGTCCAAGCACGTACTTTTGCAAGGTACTTTTTTCTTTACAGTTTTCTTTTCTTATTTTTATTAGCAGGATCAAAAAGGGCACATACAAGAGAAGACAAAACCACAAACTTTGTAGGATTTTATCAGGTCCAAATTAAACTGTTAGTGTGTTCCCATCAACAGACTATTCAACGGCACTTGAATGCCAAGCTCTTTCCAGGGCTTTACACTCTCACAAGGTGCTGACTTCCTCTGGCGGAATTTGCTGATCCGAGTTTCGTAGCAGAGGAGCAGCATCCACTGTACTTACCCTTATTGCCAAATAACAGTTGTGCTCAGGAGCCATTAGTGGAACACAGTATGGCTTTTCACATGACAAATACCACCGATGGAATGCTAGCCCGCATTTCAAATATAACAATACAGCTCTGTTACCATGGCATAGTTACACACTGTGTCAAATAGCAGCCTCCTGTTTATGTCCACACTTTGGCTGAGTAGCCACCAAGTTCAGAAGGAAGGCAGTGTTCAGTAGCAAAAAATAAAGGTGTTAATTCTTCAGGTCCAAAGTGTACCTGTAAATGGGAAGTGGGAAGAGAGAGTGAGAAGGAGGAGGTATGAACTCTTTACATCTATACAGGAATTTAAAAGCCCTCACTCCTTTTTTACCCAATGATTTCCATCAAGGAGAAAAAAAAAACGTGAAAGTTCCATATCTCTTTTACTTTATTCCAGAAGTTTTGAGATACAAACAAATAGGAGAAAAAATAGTCACATCTGAGGCTTTTTTAAACAGAGCAAAAACTAATCTCTTTTTTTCATACTGTAAATTTAATTGCACCTGGTGAACAATAAAGAATTAAAACATTTGTTTTATTTCAGTTTGCCGGTTGTACCTGTTCTTTCTACAAATACAGAAATGAATGTATCTGGGGTAGGAAAAGTATGTGTTACACACTCCCATTACAGGAAGAAAACATATATAGTTTATTTGACAAACAACACTGCATTAAAAGGGAAGGAGTCTGCTGCAAGGCCAGGGATAGGCTCAGGCTGCTGATCTATGCCTTTGAGATACACTAATGACAACAGGAGTTTGCAGGAGCCTCTATTAGAAGGAAAGTAGTTCAAATAAAAGAGTACCACCTGAACCTTCCTCAGACACAAGGTGTCTGAACCTACCCTGACTGATGAGCAATCCGATGGATTTCAGGGATGTTTCAGTACTGATGAAAAATCTTTCTTTTCCTAAATATCTTCTTAATCTCCCCATAACTTCAGTTGAGGAGTTTAGTACTAGTCTACCAGTACTAGCAAATACTTCTCATACACACTCCCTGTTACAGAAAATTCATTTTACAATAGAAAATATTCTGTTTCATTCAGAAGTCATCCTGCAGATTTACGAGTTTCCTACCTAAAGAACAAATAAATTTTCTCTTAGACTAACATAGCTGAAAGAAGCATTCTCAAGGGTTAATTTTAACTAGTGACCCAAATTTGCCTAAACTGCCTTTATCATTAGTGAGTAGAAAACTACTTCCCTAGAGAGCTAATTCAGGCTCAGAGAGCCTGTCTCCCTTTGTGGTCCTGGAGGGAATCTGAAGAGCCTGGACAGTGTTAATCTTTCACAGTGGTGCTTTCAATGCAACACCTGAAAGGGTTTGTGGTTGTTCAAGGAAAAATTGGGAATGAGAGAAATATGAATTAAATTTTCTCAAATATACATTTTTTGTAATAAAATAACAATATATTAGCTACTTACAAAAACAAAGCAAAATGGGGAAGGAAAATGTGCCCATTTAGGTTAGATTCCTGTTTTCAGAAGGTTGCATATTTTTTAATTTGTGAAACAATCTAAACACAAGCCAAGCAGAGTTTGTGGTACAACTTTTTCAGGATTTCAAAATAACTTTGTGTTAATTGATACCAGCTGCTGTATGAAAGGAACAATCCCATGTACCAGAAGAATTTGATATACGGATGGAAAAAGAACAATAATGCCTAAAATGTTTTCCAAACATCATGTTGAAAATTTTTTTCTTGAGGTTCTGGAATGAAAAGTAGGAAGTGTAAAATCTGAGAAAACTGAAACAGACACAGATCAGATCCAGAAGATCAGCCAGTGTCATCTGTGTTATCCTGAGCAGCAAAATGACATCTCAGTAACATTCAAATTTTCTGAAGAAACAAAATCACATGAAAGCTTTTGGACAGTGACTAGGCAACCAACCTAACCAAGAACAAACAGAGTTCCACAGAGAGCTTTTGTGTTGGCCTCTGATCCACCAGTAATGAATCAAGTCTTTTTTACAAAGCTTATTTTCCTCAAAGCTTATTGACCTCTGTCTCTTTCCCTCTGCCCTGTTTCAGGGAAGCACAAAGAGGAGGTGTAACATCCCCTTCCTAAACGCAGGGGACTGTCTTCCTCCACCCGTGCTACCGTCTGCCTTCCACCAGATGAAGAGGAATCTTCAGCATGTGCTGAGTTCACCACTTATTACACATTTAGAGAACAATCTCTTTCCCAAATCCCTAGTGCTCTATTTGCAAGGGAAGCAACAGGGACACCTGGGAGAGACAGTGGTGACAGTTATTTAGTGAGGAGTTGTTCAGATGCTAAAACACCACTGCGGACCATTGTGTGGGTGGCTGACATTTACTTGCGTTTCTGGACAGTGAATTCACAGTTTGTGAACAGATTGATCAGTTTCTGTTTGTTAATATGCCTAATCCCTGCATTTTCCCAGTTTCTATGCTTCAGTACCTCGGTGTACAGGAAAACAGAATTACTTTGCATGAATGCTCTAATCTCCAGATCCAGAGTGTAACAGGACCACAGAATTTCTACCTTGTTGCAAGCATCAGTTACTGGACCAGCAGTTTATCTCACCTGAAGTGAATTCAAAATGTTTTCCCTAAAAGATTGATCTTTGCTTGAACAGAATTAAAATCAAGCAGCAACTTGTTTCCACACATTTAAAATAACAAGCGCATTAAGTTAATTTCTTGTTTAAGAATGTCTTCTGGGATCAAATTTAAATCACCCCTTTTTATAATGACAGAGATCTATTTACAGGCAAATGTCAGTAAGAGGAAGAAGCATTTCAACATGTTTAAAAACCTATTCAAGAAGTTTTCACGGAGAAGCGCAAGCAACCATAAACAAGAGGGGCTGTAGCTGGATGCCATTATAGGATCTGAAAAGATTATTCCTTAGAAAACATGACCATAATATGATTATTTTTCCATGGATTGGATACAGCATTTGGCACTATATCTTTTCCAGAGATGTAGTTAACTTTCTTGGATTTTACAATAATGACGTATGACACAATGTCCTCTGGGATTAATCACAAGTATTTTTAAAAGATGAGGCTTCGTTATATCTTTGTTCTTTATATCTTGGCTTTTGTTAGCGCATTTTAATTAGTATCTGGTATCTGCAATAAACAGTAAACATAAAGAGCTTTGCAAAAATGTATTAGACTGTTTGTTTTCACACTCTAATGCATATTTGCACAATTTTACCATGAAAAAAGGAAAACATGCTAAGCTCTTGGGCTCTATCCCAAATGTCCTGGAATAGAATCCGGAAATTACTAAGAATGAAACCAAACCACATCATATTTCAGTAATTAACCTAAGAAAAGAGGGCACACTGTCTATGTGAAAGATAGTTTTGTGGGAGGCATTTGTGAAGAAAAGAAGCTTCTAGAAGAGACATGCAAGCAACTATTCAGAATTTGATTTAATTTACTTTGACCAGGTAAAAACTTGATAAATGCACCGAGGTTAAAAACTTTGTTTTTTCCTTCACAACACTGCAGAAAATATTTATCATTTATTTCTCATTGCATTGCAGAAACAAAATGTGTCTAAAAGAAATTGAGCATAAAAATACTGCCTGAAATTCAGTACAGTACCATTTATTTTACTAGTTACACAGATGTCAAAAATACAAAAGAACAAATTTGGGAATCTGCAGAATAAGTGAATTTATAGAGGATAGAAAAAACAGATGCTGACAACAAACAGCCTTGGATACAGGGGACCGGATAAACGGACTTCATTATAATCACATGTATACTGATTTGAAGAAAGTTTTGGGGATTAATATTGCTTTTGTAATGCACTATAACAACATATTAAAAAAAAACCCACTTAGAACTGAAAATGCCATTTGTCAAAGACAGATGTACTTTCATTTCAAAGAATTCCTATCAAACTCTATCAGAAAACTTGAAAGGTTTAAAATGTGGCTCTTGTGAACAATTGGTATTGATATGACACCTTGATAGTATTTGAACGTGACACAAAAGTCATAAAAGTATATAAGCAATTGTAAGGTGTAAAATGATTTTTTTCCCACCAAAGCTAGGCTTTAATGTGTTTCCAAATAAAACACAAGATTAAGTAATTTATTTTGTCATATGATTTATTTATGGGCTGAAACACTGTAAACAACAGATAAAAGATACAGACTGAGATGTCAAAGTAAAAGATGAAAATCATTACATTTTATTAGCAGAAGATATATAAAAATGCCAAAATGAACTGTAAAGAGAGGGAAAGTGTTATGCTCAGAGGTCCTTCAGCAGAGTTGCATTTGTTTTTCCCACCTCCCCTAAAGGGGAATAATAGCTCTGAATTTAATTAAAAATCTATTTTTTAAGATTAAAGTAATGAAAAAGTTAAAAGACTGGATCACAAAGAAGAGTAACTGTGAGGATCTCAGGGAATATGAACTGATGAACTCCCTTATATTTTATTTTCTCTCAACTATTTGTGGGAGGATCACTAGTGTTGCATAGGAATTGTTAGTCCTGGATAAAAGCAAGGATTTTATAAACCAATAAATTTTTCATTAGTTTTACATAAATTTTAGTAGCAATAGTTTAATTCCCATCAAATTATTTCAATCAGATGAGTTGCTGCTGAATGAAACATTATACATTATATTAACTGGGGCATTTAGAAACCTGGTTCCTAACCGTGCTGCAATGCTTGAGGCATTGTTTGCCATACGTTTTTTCTTAACATGTAAAACAAAAATAAAACAGAAGAGATAATCAGAATGAAACGAAAAAGGAATTTCAAAAACTTCTAACCACTGAGAGAATAGGAAGACCAAAACTGACTTTTTAAATACTTGTAAGATTTTTTAGCATATTTAAATGTCCAGAATTTTTTTGGTCCTCATAGAAATTACTCAAAACTGTTATGAAGTGATTTCTCATCCTTCAGCTTCGCCTGTCCTTTTCCTCAGGCAGCATACTCCAAGAAAAGCCTGGAAGAAATAACCATGTTGCATTTGATCTTAGAATTTCTGAACCTGAATTTAGAAAAGCCAAAGGGAGATACATCCTTGCAAGGACACTGGTGGCACACATAACATCTCAGAGCAGCTCAGATAGGGAAAGATAATTTCTCAGGTCATTCACAGCCACTCATGGCCAGTAGGTCAAGATCAATCTCTTCTTCATCCAGGTATCTGGTAACATACTATGAAACTAAACATAAACTAGTCTTACGCAAAGCAGACACAGAATCTAGTCACATTTAAGCTAAAGGTTTTCAGGGCAGCTTCATCTGGAGCATGTTCTGCAAGTGCAATTCAAAGATGACAAAAGCTTGAGAAACCATGGCTAGGGGCATTCATGAAAGGAGCAGTAGCGCACTTCTTTCTTGCAAAGTGCTGTTGGTTGCAAACATCCGCTGCTCCTTGTCCATCCACACAACTTGGCCAGGCTCAAGGAGGTGAGGATAAGGTCATGAGAAAAGAATCAGTATTAATCTTCAAGGAATAGTTTCTTTTCAGGGGGTGCATTCCAATATTTACAGGTCAATGCTGGTTGACTCCTACCCGAACTATGTTCTCATTACTAAAATTTTGATAATACTCATACATTAACCTTTCCCTGCTTCCCATTTTGTTTGTGTCAAAATCATGAAATGGCACCCAAAAGTCTGTGCATAGAGCTTTCCAGTGCCAAATAAACCAAGCATATCTTTTTATGCTGTATGGTTTATAATTTTCTTGATCCTGACTTCAATGGAAATGCTGTGTGTGGAAGGATGACAAGATTGGGCCCTGAGGCAAGAGCTCTGTAGGAATGTTATTGTTGGAATTTTAAGAAACAGCATCTCTTAATTGGGCCAAACCCAGGCCATCTTCCTCATGCCAGTAATCAGTGAAACTACTCCTATGTGTAAAGAGAAAAGCTGAAAATTATTACGGTTTACTTGAAAAGAGCCTATCTTTTGGGTAGTCTTTCTCTGTTGTCTACATACAGTTGTACTAATGCCATCTAGTTGGCAGTGGGAGGTGGTTTCCCAGCTCATTAATCCCATGATACAGATAAATGGATTAGTCTGATCTTCCATTTCTAGTGAATATTTTGCCCTGTTCAAAAATAAGCAGAAAATTTTCTACCTGTGTTCCAGCGAGGTCAAGAAAATATGTGGTTCCATACTGCCAAAAGAGGAAACTTGCAACACTTGCTAGCTGATGCTTAACACACATCACACTAACCATTGCTTATTTTCATGAGTAATAAACTCACCATTCATAAAATTCAAATTTATGTACCTACTCAGAGAATTTCAACTTTGCTCTTTAAACACTACAACTCATAGGTCAACTTGACCATTTTGAAAGAAATAATGTTGCCAGACTGCTTGAAGATGTTATTAAAGTTCCCAGTAACTTAATGTGATTTCTTGCAATTAAGCAACATGTTTTGGACACAAAAGGAACACTGTTACCATTCCTCATACATGGAGTACTCTGTATTGATAACTTTATAAGGAAGCTTAATGGAGTGAGATGGGGAAGAAGACAGAAGGATAAAAATAACAATGAGAACACAAAGCTGTAACAAATTCTAAAACTTTATTGCTTGATGTACCCTGAGAAGCTTGGAAGTAAAAGTGTTTTCCCTATGAATTTTGTCCTCTGTTTGGCAAACATTTTAATTTGTTGTTTTTCTAGTACAGAAGAAGCCAGCATGGTTTTGCCTTTTCCTTGCATTTCTGTTGGTGTGTTAAATTCATACTATTATAATTGTAAAGGTGTCAGCAGCAATGTGCACAGCT
This sequence comes from Zonotrichia leucophrys gambelii, assembly GCF_028769735.1. Classification (NCBI taxonomy): domain Eukaryota; kingdom Metazoa; phylum Chordata; class Aves; order Passeriformes; family Passerellidae; genus Zonotrichia; species Zonotrichia leucophrys. The sequence continues at coordinate 37,116,479 of NC_088171.1, read as the reverse complement.
CTGGAAACACAGTTGCATACTAGAAAATTGCCATGTAGTCCACCTATTGCTTTTACTTTGTATGAAAGGCCTGTTGCTTGTTAATTACACACCACAGTGCATGGAACAGAGGGAAGCTGGGCAGACAGTGAACACACTGAGCCACACATCCCTCATGGCATAAATAGGAGGAGAATGAAAAAATGCACCAAAATCTCTTCTAAAATAGACTAGCACAAACACCACCCAATATCCCCATCAGCACTCAGTGATTTTGTTCTGGAAAAGGAAATAAATTTGTGTTGCAGTGAGTGAGGAAGCAGCAGTCTTGGAAAGGGAGCCTTTACCTCCATGCAGCAAAAGCAAGAAAAAACATCTGCCTTCCAGACACCCAACATGCAGCCGTTTGCCTATGACCACACTTTGTGAAGGGACAAAGTTTGCACTCCAGACCTGCTGGTTTACTGAGCTGCATCTCAGAATGGAGGAAAACTTTTGCAAACAACTCAGGAAGCCAAAACAGGCAGATTGTGGCTCAGCTCTGAAGATCCCTCAGTTAACCCCTGTGACCACCTGACTATGAAACAGCAAACAGATGTACAATGGGGGGTTTCTTATGCTCAGCAAATGAAGCAGGAGCTATTATTCAAACACGGTGAACATACATAACTGAAAAAAAGCCACAATGGTTAAATGTGAAAAGAGATGCTGCCTGGAGAGAAAAGGCTCATGGGCAGCTGGCTAAACATTGACTAGTAGCTTTCAACAAGTATAGGAGATCCACACAAGCAAATTAGCTTTCCTCTCTCTCTCTCTCTCCACTTACTGAACTCTAAGCATTTCAGTGGATGCTATGATTTTTTAGGTCATTCTACCTCTCATGGAGCTCAATTTCAAGTTTTAAGGAAATTGAAGAGGGAAACATTTTGAGTGTAAAAAAAAGTAAAATGCAGACTTGCTGCACAAGCTACAAAACCATGAAAAGATTTTTTTAATATGACCATCAGAGAGAGTAGCTAAGAAAAAGAAAGCATATACATAGGAGACATATTACTGATTATGAGAACAATAAATCACAGTCACAGTGCACCAGCACTTAACAGCTGAAGACAATCTATGGAATAACACCTAGCCACAAAGACAAGGTTGAATAAATGTACTTTTAAGTGTGGAAAAATCTACCCAATATATGCCGTGCTTACTCCAGGGTAGTCACCCTACACTGTCATCACAAATGGGTGTGCTTGCAGATGCAGTAATGGCAGTGAACATTTAACTGTCATCGCTTTCACTGTTCATTCACTTTTTTATTTTTTTTATTCCTATTATTACTTTGCATTGATTCTAGACAAAGCAGAAGGACTTTGGCGTTCAAAACTTTACAAGAGGCTGTACCTATACTTCCTCACAGAGAGCTGGAACCAGATTTCCCCAAAGTTATTAAAATGTTTTGCATTTCTTTTTGTGACTTTGTCCAAAGCATGTAGAAATCTGTACATACCACCTCTCAACAGGCACAAGCACCTGATTGTAATTTTGTGGCCTTTTTCTTTATCTTGTATTTTTTATCTTCCCTCTTATTTTCACTCCAACATAAAGTGTTCCTGTTCCACAAGCAGAGCTCTTAGGCAGCATGTAATAATACAGCTGAATAATACAACTGCAGAAGCTGATAGCAGTATATTCATTTGTGCAGAGTTTAGTTTCCTTTAACTCATGACTATTTTCTAAATTCCTGTATGCATTATAGTCTGTATAAAATTCCAGAGAAAGGAGCCTAAATACCGCACAAAAGGACTAGAAACCTTACCAGATCACAAAGCAGCCCCACACAGCTCTGTACAGCAAAAACACCCATAAAGGTTCTTCTCCTTCTCTGTCAGTGATGGCTACTGAAAAGGAGAGTATGACACACTTATTCCAGAAATTTCAAAACAATATCCAAGAAACAAGCAACTCTCTGTGGAGAAATACCTGCATCATATCATTATAACTGCTATCCTCCAGGCACAAAGACACTGTTAAAAAGCAGCAAACACCAGAAAAAAAACCAACAAACAAACAAACAAACAAACCAACAAAAAATCTCCACAAAAGCAAAACAAAAACTCCTAAAAACAAACCCAAAATACAAGAAAGTCTGAAGCAGATTGGAGAAACTTCCTTCTTAGTTGCTCTGAGAAACAGCAGTTCAATCAAATCAATGACAATGAAAGAAGTGGTTTTTTTCAAATTAACATTTAAGGTAAGTCATTTTATCAGGCTGATAGCCTTTTAACTGATGTTTATTTTTCCACCAGATTACACAGGTCAAGCTGATTAAAACAAGCACTTTGTTAGTTTACCTTTAAATGTGAAACTTACATCAGAATGACCAAGTCCTATATTACAAAGCAGTCTTTGAAATGAATACTGCCTTAATCCTTGAGTGGCTGTATTTTATCATAGACAGCTTATTTGTCCATATTCATCTCACTCTGCTTTGATATTTGTTATAATATGGATTCTCACTACGAACCTAATTCTGCCATCAAAAGAGTAAGATAACAAAGTCTCTATACAATAATACAAACAGCAAAACTTGAGTAAAAATACCAAATGAAATGCAAAAATATGATATAGCTTACAGCTCACCTTAGCTCAATTTTACAGAGGTGCTTTATATGGAGAGGGAAGGATTTTACTCACCTGCAACTGATTATAAGTGCATTCATTGCACAAATCTATTTTATACAGTGGGGGAGATTCTAATTTCCTTTATATAAAACATATACAAACAGACAAGCGCAACATAAAAACAGAGTAAATTCCAGTTATAAATTCCTTCATTTGGAGATACAGTGAAGAACTCAAATTATCTCAGGAGAGTGTTGTCGTCATGAGACCGAAGCCTCATGGCTTCAGTGTGCTTTCAGAAATACTGTACTTCTGAAAGAGTTCTTCTGCTTCCATTTCAATATAAAAAGGGTGACAGTTTGTCCTATGCATGTGTAAAGGTAATTCAGCAAGAAATATTAATTAAGTTTATCTGAAAGTTGTTGAATAGAAGGTTGGTACTTTGTATCTAAAAAATTAATGAAATAAATTAAGACTCAAATTTATAAACACAAAGATAAGCAGTTTTATTTTCTGAACCTCTGAGTAGCTCTACTGACCCAATGAAGCAAGTTCCCATACCTTTTCTATGGAAAATCAGTCTTGCATGAGGCATAGCATTTTTTCAGGGAAAAAACCTGTTTGGGAGTAAATTGAGAATTAAAGTGCATGGATTCTTTTCATCTGATCACATACCAGTGAAATAATAGAGATAATTTAAACAGAGGAGAATAAAAGTGGTTTGCATTGGAGATTCAATACCCTATTACTTAAGGATAAAGAATTTCTAATAGCTATTAAAAGGAAAATCAAGGAATATATAAATTTTAATTTGGTCTCTGCATCATATCATAGTGCACTGAAGGCTTTCAAAGTAATTTTTAGAAGGTGGATTTTAGGTGTATGTCATGAAATTAGGAAATGCCAAAGGCAAGAATAATTTGAGCTATTAGCAAAGATAACAATAAAAAATTAGAACATCAAAAATCCCATAGTAAAAAGCTTATGTAGAATTGCTACAGATTAAGGCACTATTGAATAATATTGCTGTTAAAGAAGCCAATTATTTTTATAGACCAAATAAATTTTTCTATGATAATTCATATAAAACTGGTAAATGGTTAACTGCCTTAATAAAAGGGGAAGAGAAATCTCAACATAACAGCAATTTATACAAAACAAGGGGTGATAATGAACAAGAAGAATTAGGTATGTGATATCTCCAGGGCACGTTATGAGACTACATAAATCTGAAACTTCTGAAGATTATATCCAAAATTAGGGAATGAAAATGAAGAAATTGAATGTTATCTATCTTTTCTTTAACACAGGAAAAAAGAGATTGGCTATGGTCCAAAACACATTGGGAAGTTAGACCTCAGTGACACTAGACAAAGATGGTTCCTCATCAGCTTTTTTTAATGCTATATTTTAAGTACTTGGGCTCTTCAAGCCAGAGATCTTCTAATTTTTCTTTGAATGAAGCTAAATAGCCCCTATCACATTACTGAAATAATTTCTATTTTGAAACAGAAAACTAGATCTTTGGCATTGCTCAGTTGTAAGCCCTTTTTTTCCTCATTTTTGACAATATCAATACAAAAAACTCCTATCACAGACCAATTATAGGGTATTTAACATTAGCAGTATTTCTGCCCAAAATATTTTCTGCTCCCCTAAACTGGTAGCTGCAGTAGCTACTGAAAGACTGTATGACCAACAAATTGGGAAGGGTGTATAGATTTGTCTGAAACAGTGTCTTGAAAAGGCAGTTCTTGAGACCAAAAGCTCACTTTGAATTGAGTCTTCAAACTCAACTTTTGTTTCAAATAAACATTTATCAGATGGGATAGCCTCCTCAGAGCACTCACAAAGAATTTGTCCTTATTTATGAGTAAAACCCCCTCTGCTGAATGTAGCAGTTGATCCTACAGTGACCTCAGTAAGTGAAGATTCACTTTTATTCATGTCTTCTTTACCTGATACTACAGGCAAAGATGGATTGGTCCTACAAAGACTAACTTCATTTGGTTATTTTCATATTGTTCTGACTCAAATTACTAAGTTAGAAAGAACAGACTTGGTGAATAACTTGTTTGTTCACTTAGCATTTGCTGATCAGAAACAGTGACATTGCAGGAATACCCATGTTCAGGTGCTTCCTTTTAACTCACCTACTTCTCACTCATGGAACTTTAAAAATTTTTGCTCCAGCTCGTATAAAGATTTATGATGAGAACAGGACATTTGGTCTCTGCCTGACTCTTGATCTCATACACAACTCACTCCAGTTGACCCATGTTCTTCTGCTTAGAATGAAATTGATAGGCAAGGAGAATCAAGCACATTGTATGAATTTCAAACCTTTGAGGTTTTTCTTTTTCTTTCTATTTTCCTTGAAAAAACATTGTGCCTGGGGAAGTCAAAAGCAATAGTGTTCAATATTAGGATAGGAACACACATTGGAGATGGGCTGTAACTAAAAGGTGTATATTTTCACTTGTCTAGCTAAAAAATTCCTTTGTGTGGTCTTTGAACTACATGGCATTGATTGCTAATGTGTACAGATTGACGCTTGTATTTTTTGCAAGAGAAACTGTGTCCTTTCTAAGTTTGTCTGTTTGTTTGTTTTTAGTTCTTTTGTTTTATTTTGGGATTTTCCAGATTTGTTTTTGGTTTGGTTTAGTTTGGGTTTTATTGTGTAGACTTGGTAAAGATAGGGAAAAGGATTACAGGGGGTCATCCAATACTTTATCCAGGTCTCAGTTCCTCCTGAACAAATCCCGCCCTTCGAAGGGAGAATGGTTTGGGAGTTTGGTTTCCAACTTGTGCTGCAGGGATCGTTGCATCTCATTGGACAGTTGGCACAACAGTAGATACCCTCAAGATTTATGATAATTTAGCACCATGGGGACTCTACTAACTGCTCATAAGACTGCAGTTGGAATTATTGGATTTCAGTAACAGTTACAGACTTGGCCTTTAATTTAATTTCCAGTGTGCTGTTTTATTTCTGCCTTATCCAGCATGGTGTCAGCAATGCAGGATCAGGCCCTTCAAATTTGCTTACTGACTGCTAATAAAGCTCAGTGCAGAAATCATGGGTTTGAAGTCAGTGTTTAACTAAGGGCACAAGACAATTTTTCTTAGTGAGAGACATTTTAAAAATGTTTAATGGCTCAATTTCTTGTGATCTCAAGAAAATTTTCATTTTAAATGGTTTAAGTGGACAAATGCATTCAGAAAGGAATAGCAGAGCAAAAAATAGATTTGTCTTCTTTTTTGCTTTTATAAAAAACCAAACATATTAGAATTTTTTTTAAAGAAAATCGTGTGTATGCACTCAGGGAATATGTTTCATTTACCTGGGCATCTTTTTATAGTACAAATTTATGATCCATAAAATTTGGAAGGTTTCATGATGATGGGAAAGTGACTGACAATGTTACATGAATGAAGAGATTGGCTACCTGAAGGCTGAGAAAAGAATGTTTTTTCACAAAGACTGTGCACACCAACATTTTTTTAATGAAAGAATTCTGTCACTGAAGTGTGAGAAATCTACACCAACCAGGTATTTTGGGCACAGAGAAGTGAAGGAAAAGAATTAAAGGAAAGACAAACCACACGATTTGAAAGAGAAGTTGTCCTTCATTTGCTTAGCCGATTCCTGATTTTAGAAGACAAAATGATAGTGGAAAACCATTTTCCTTTCCCCAAGCCCCCATGAGACCAAATATAAAATTGGAGGACTGGTTTTAGCTTTGTTCTCTTCAGTATTGATCAAAACCATAGCTTAAATAACTCTTGAGACAAAACATACCATTGCTAAAGTTTCAGCATTCTCCTTGTTCAGAGGTGGTTCTAGAGATCAAGTATTCCCATGAGCAAAATTGCAGAGAACCCCTAGAAAATTCATAATTATTAATTTTCCTAAAAAATCCAGAAGCTCTCTTTCTTTTTGTGTTCTTCACTGCTGATCCTTAGATCCTCAGACATTCACCCTTGTAAATAGTGAAAAAAAAAAAGAAATAACAAAAATTGTGTTCACAATTCTAGATCTTGAAGAGGTTTTTATATATTAGATTTGGGAAAGATACTAGCATTTCAATTCACTACTTCAGAATTGTTACCATTTAGAGCTAAGGCAAAAAGGAGTACAATCAGGTTTCTATTCTCTTTGTTTGTGTCTATTCCTTGTTTGTGTCCTGCCCTCCACATGTGTAGACAAGTGCTGTTAAGATTTTCTGTGTAGTTTCACTCCTGCAGAAACTACCTAAGATCAACAGGAAATACAAAAAGCTGTTGAAAAGAGTAGAAGTATAGAGAAGAATTTTGGTAATTGTCTTCAGTTGCCTTCACACTGGCAAGGTGAATTTTTTTCACTGTCTTCTTTGGCTGACTTAAACACTACAAATATTTACTCAGAGAGGAATAGGGCCAGTCGCCTCAGTTCACTCTGAGGGAAAAAAAGAATTACAGAGAGGACAGAAATAAGACAATCTTCCCCTGGCAGCATTGCATAAAGTGTTCTAGAGGAAACAGTTGCTTCATCCCTTCCCAATCTCTCACTGGTTATTACACTGAAATGCACCCCAGACAATCACTATCATAATGAGGTTAACGGATATGATAAATTCAGCAGAAGCGTTCTTTGTTTTTGATTGACTTTGTGGCTGTGAACTGAATTCATCCTTCCCACACTTTACTCTATGACTGACAAATATTTTTTATGGCTAATCTGAATATTCATTGACACATTTAAAGCTTTAGTGAAATCCTTGAATAAAAACTGTGGCAATAAAAAGTAATATTGTTTTGAACACACCTCAGAGAGGGAGTTCCTTCTTTTTCTAGGACACCCCTCTGGTGAAGAAGCATGCTGCTACATCAGATCACCAGAGAAGAAGAGAATGTGCTCAAGCACAGAGGATCCTGTGTACATTTTGCAGAGCTAGAGGGCAATTACTCTACTGTTGTTTGGCCCACACAACCACTGTATCAGGAAAACCCTAAAATTTAAACCACATTTTCAATGCTATAAGACAGAAAAAAGAGTGCCATAAACAATTGGTACTATTCAGTGTATGATATTTCACTCATTTCATATTGTCAGTGTCCCTTTTAAGAGCCATAAAAATCTTAACAGTTGTGCTGCTGTAGGGCTTACACTTAATTGTTGCAAAAAACAAGTGGGAGTCAGAGTAATGAAAGACGTGCTCATGCCCTAAAACTCCTTCAGGCACTAAATTAGAGTTCTCCAAAATAGGGCAAGGATTAGAACTACCTTTTCTACTTACCAGGGGAGCAATCATTTTCAGCGTGCATAAAAGTCAATGTGCATTTTTTCACCTGTCCACGGGGATATTATTTTATTAAATAAATTCTGGAAATATAAAGATCAAAGTGAAAATGAACACTCCCTTTCACTGTTTTTTTTTCTGTAGCTTTCCTTCTAACTTCTATCTATACTGCACCTGCACCCAAGCAATAGTTTCACTGCCCATTATTCTGCTCAATGCAAGCTGAGGAAATCTCCTGTATCAAGAACTGAACAGCTGGGAACATGCTTAATTATGTTCTAGACTAGTGAAACGACAGTATAAAATAATTATTGGCACAGCACATTAGTGTTTAAGAACAACAGCTTTAAGGTTTGAGGTTAATTTTAGAAAAAAAATATCCTAAAGTTGTATGTGGGAATGGACTGAGGAAAAAAACTAGCTGCAGAGAAAGAAAAAAATTACTGAAGCACTTGGTCAGCAGAACCAAGAATAAAAAAGCTGACTGAGGTAAAGTTACTCAAACTTTCAATTTGCTACTCAGTTTTTGGAGATCAGGCACTACTGACCCTCACCCACCCATCCAGCCTTCAGTGCAGCTTCCTCTCTCCCCCATCTTCCTGCTTTGCTTCTTTCTCCAATTCAGTAGGTTCAGCCCCTGTCCTTTACCAAGTGTCAGCAGCTAGAGAAGAGACCTGTCCTACTGGAGAAGAAAGCTGAGATCAGAGAGGACCATGAAGCTCTGCAGGGATTGGGGGCAGCAGGAGATGTCTACCAGAACCACGTGGTCCTTGTCACAATCCAACTGCTTTGCAGTATTTTCAAATAAACGGGCAAAAAAGACAATTCTTAAAAATTGCCCTTTGAGTGAGCATCACTGGTTACCAAGCACTGAGCACATATTATTATAAAGGGTAAATCATCAAGGGCCTTTTAATCATAGACAATTTTTTTATTTTATGGAAGTGTGGCTGTGACAGCCTCATGAATGTGTATCTTACCAGGGCTGGAAAGCAGTCAGGTTGCAGGCACTTTCAACAGAGTAAAGTAAAATAGATTAGCCAAATAGCAAGTTTCAAGTTTTAAATATCAAAATTGAATTGCACAACTTGAATACAAAAAGACTAACCTTTTTCAACAATATTTTATTTAAAGAATTGTCACTTTCAGCAGAGGAACAGATTTTGCTTAAATTAAAAAAAAAAAAACCAAACAAAATTTTTCCCAAACTTATCATTTCTAAGTAAAGATAGAACCATCTGCCCACTTACACCAGCTGGGTGTCTGGCCATGAATGTCTGATATTTCATGCCAAATTGAGTAGTTATCAATGGTTTATTATTTATTTATTTATTTGCCTACTTACTAAAAAAATTCTCTCCACACTCTGTTAATTTGCATAGCTGCAATTCCATGTTTTCCTCCTCATTTAATTTTTAATGCACCTGAAGAATATGGCTGCTCTGCTGACCCCCAATTCGAAGTCTAATGAAGTCTCACCACTTCCAGCAGAACTCTAAACAAATGCTACCCTGGAAATCAGACTGTAGCTTTCAAAGGAACACAAATGTTCATTTATCAAAATAATACTATCAACTGCTATTTGAGTGTTTTATTTATATATCATATGTAACTGGCTAATCAGAAGTAATAGCTGATTATTAAATACAAATGGTTTCTTATTTACATAAATAAGGCTTGTCTTACTTCTTTTGCCAGCTTTGGGTTCCCTGCTAGCCATCACAGACTGTATTGGCAGCCACAGTACCTTCACTGGTCTTGCCAATTTAAGTGGAAATAAATCTGATCTTTATTTTTAAATTGCAATTTAATATTGCTGAAATACACAAGACTGATTTGAAAATTCGGGTTTTTATTCTGATTTTTTTCTCAGACCAGCCTTTCCTACACAGCTTGGAGTTTCATGGCTTAGTTCCATTGCCATGTTTACAAACTGATACTTGATCTCATTGCTGCTGTTCCTCAGCACACTGGTGGTACAGAGTAAATGGAATTGTAAAAACTGGAAGTTTCATCCCTCGCCAATGCAGAATTTTTATTTATATAGATTGGGGTCTACTTTAATTTTGACTCATTTGGGGACGTCATTCAATACACCAAGGGTTTGCCTAAACAGGGACACTCAGGAAAGTTAATCCAAAGTAATTAAAACAGTGAATTTAAAGTGGATTAGTTAAACCACATTAAACCCCAGTCCACACTGGGGTTTAATGTGGTTTAACTAATCCACTTTAAATTCATACCTTTAGTTAATTTGGATTAATTTTCCTGAGTGTCTCTGTTTAGACAAGCCCTAAAGCCCCAATCCTGTAAACAATTTATGCACACAAGTATTTGTCTGTGATGCACTTAATTAGCCTTGATTCAGGAAAGCACTTAAGCTCTGCTGAAATCAATGGAACTTAAGTGTCAATGGATGGCTTTGACTGAATTGGGACTAAAGGTACCACATGCAAAAATGTTGCCCTGATCACTCACATCCACAGGAATCATGGTTTATTTTTGGATGTTCCTAGAAAGGACTTTTTCTGATATCCAGTTCATTTTCTTTTTGCCCTTCTCCATTAAATCTGTGTATAGCCTAGCTCTGCTCTATTCAGTTTCTTCATCTCTTGGTGCACTGGCCCAACAGCTATGTGGTACATTATGTTATGCTGACATGATTCTGTGCTGGTGCATTGTATGCTGCAAATGGTTTCTTGACATGTTTCAGAGGAAGTCTCACGTGTGTGTAATTTTAATTGAGCTAGTCTGGAGTACATGATTCCTTTTATTCTTTCCAAAAGTAGTTCATCTGTCTTTTTTGCTCTAGCTCACTCAGTTCTCTTTGATTCCTTTAAATTTTTTCAGAACATTAAGTCATGCCTCTTTGTCAAACTTACATGATGCATTTCATCATGTTTGACATAACTGTCAGTATGTCAAGCTATGCATTTTACTGAGAAAGCAGGAGATGTTTGGCTCTACCGGAAGAAGACACACCTACTGTTGTAGTAGGTATTAGGATGTGCAATTAATAATAGGAGAACTATACTAAATTGTATCATTTGACATACAGGTTCACAAAAAGCTTAAATAAGTTTCACTAAACCCAAGGATTTTAAAATTACTTAAGACTCGTTTGAGTTATGGCGTAAATGTCTATGGCCAAATCTACTCTAATAAGAGGAATAATGCAGTTACTTTTTCACATAAGAAGGCTCAGGTGGAGAATGAAAACGACAGAACAAAACTTGTACTTAATTATTCTCGTTATGACTGGTAAATATTTTTAAATAATGTACAAAAGCAGAACTTAAGTGTGATTAAATGAACAGTTACAATGGAAACATCAAGCTGACAATGGTGTCAAGCAGATCTTACCAGAAGAAAATACATCAAGTTTAAAACCAATCTAACTTTATTCTTATTGGCTGTGTACAGAATACATCTCATTTTAGGGTCTAAAATGACAGAAGTACTCCATAAATATTTCCCACTTTCTCTATGGGAATTCAGTGGATAGAGGAGTGCAGTTTCATTTGACTCATGGGAGAATCTGCAGTCATAAAAACTTCCTTGAGATTTTCTTAAGATTCCTGAGATTTCAAAATTTCCTGGATTACAGATCAAATATGAAACCAAATATATTTGTATACACACACAATCATGCATGCATATACTTCAATAAAAATGCTTTGTATGTAATTCACATAAATATATATTAATATTCTATGGGAATTTTTATACTGTTTGCATGAGTTAACTAAGAGCAAAAGGAAAAAAAAATTGCTTTACATTTTATTCAATTGGCAAATCTATATAATGCTTTTTCAAACTATATGAAATCATCCTAACTAGTTCATATGCATGTAATGGCTTTATTCTATAGCTGATAATGAAGCTGGGCTACCCTCTTTCCCCCAAAGGTCAGGAAACTAAAATGCTAGCAAGCAACATAGGCATTTTTTGCTACGTATACTGCTTACACATGAGATGTATGTATAAAACATAGCCTGATTACAGACCAGACTACTTAAGTGAAGAACTTCACTGCAAACATATCTAAATATAAACAAAGATTCTTCATAATTGCAACATACAGCCAAATAAGATTTTTAAAATATTTATAACCTCAAGAATATTTCAGTCAACACCTAATACAAGAAAACATTATTTTCTTCACCTATACAAAGTTTACATACCTCTACTTGTGACTCTGCAGTAGGATGTATTGTGAACATAAACTAAGTAGATTGACCTTAACCCTCCATAATCTTAAAATACAGAAATTAGTAATATTTGGAATTTATTTTTCTCTTTACTGGTGCATAAGTAGAAGGGACTAATTTCTTCACAATGTTTTAATTTAAGGGGTGGAACCTCCATTCTTGTTTAAAATGGCATTCTAAATGTTATGATTAGCCTAACAATTGATTGCCAATGAAACAAGAATAACTACTTTTGGCAGATTCTGCTGTTGTTTTTCCTGCTGGCTTTTGTTCCAGCTTTTATTTTCCATGGGAAAATTTTCATATTGAGAATACTGAGAGGGCCCAAATCTTTTAAGACATCCCCTAAGCACACACAATTAGATATCCTATGCTCATATAATTATTCCAGCAGTTATTTAGACAACTCGCAATTGCCTGACTTGAGCACTCAGTGGGAATATGTGCCAAAGGCAGGTGCACACTTCCCTTTTTTAAACAGCAGCACAAATCTGCAGGCTTATAAAAAAAAAGTCTTGATACTTTCAATACTAATTTTACCTAATGAGCCCTGTCTATACACCCCTATCTTCAACACATAATGTACTATATAATTCTTCACATTGCCATTTCATCTCCCAAACACACACTACTTTTGGACATGATTTTACCTAAAATGCACTGTACTGCAAAACAGAAAATAGGAACTTCCATGCATTTATAGTGGACAGGTCACTGTGATAGATACAGGCTGACTGTAGATGGCTGTATTATTTCTAAACCAAATGCTATGCCCTGTGTCAAATAAAATTGTATTTTCATCACTGAGCTGTTCAAGTTATTCAAAACATGGCATTACTAGAAAAAAAATTACATGCTTGACTGCTTGGCTTTTTTAATATCAAGATCTGCTCTAACACAAAATAAATGTAAGGAGAGACAAATAGAAAATCTTTATTGCAAATAGAAAATGAAAGTATGGGCTTGAAATTAATGAATATACAGACATGCAAGGAAATTCTCATGTCTTCATTTGTTTTTTGTCCTGAGCTTTTTAATTTTAAATCTACCAACAATTTAACTTTAAATGGCTCTTTCCACTTTAAACAATCTGATGTAGCAAAAAAATGTAAATGTATGGCTGTAAAACACTATCATCAGCAGGCCGGAACCTACTTTGGTCTCTCTTTTCTTAATCAAACATCTGGGAATCAAAAACATCTGTAGACTGACATGGAGTTAATATTTCCTCTCTAAGTGTCTTTGGCAAAACCACATAGATAGGCTGATTATCTTGCCCTGAAATTACCCAAAAAGCTAAAAAGTTCCTTCCTGGGAATCAAGGGAATTGTAAGAAGTATCTTCAGAGATTAGATACCATACATAACATTCATCATGGAATTGTCATTAAACTTAAAAAGTTTATGCCTATTTCATTTCTAGGTGTATCTTGGACTGATTATCTTTCTTCCTAAGTTACCTTGAAGTATGTTCTAACAGTCAAACATGCCAGTTTTAGGCTTATTTTTCTAAGACTCAGGTTCAAATAATATTTCTGCTTCAGCTACATCTATAATGTAGTATGTCTCTAGTGTCCCCTTTTTGTCTTGTACTGGCGATTCCAAAGAAAAGCCTGGATACCTAGTGCACATAATGGGAAACTGCAAAATGGTCACAAGGAGCAACCTAAGTCACAAGGTTACAAGGCGCTTCACGTCACCTTCATACGCTTGCACAAACGCACTCCGTGCATGCAAGAAAAGTGAAGTCTTCAATACTTGGGGCCCCTCTCTTCACCTCCCCTTATGACTTTTAATGAAGGGCTGATGCCAAGCAAGCTGCACGTTTACCGGATTTTCCAAGCCTTAAGAGATCTTTGTGACTGATCTCAATCGCGTGCCAGCGGTCCAAGGGTGCCTTGGGAAGGGACGGGATTGTCCCAGCGAGCTGCTGCCGGCTCGCAGGGCCGTGCCCAGTGACCGCGCTGCTGGGGCCGAGGCGCCCCGGCGGCCAGCACCCACCTCCGGCCGCCCCGGGCACAGCCGAGCACCAGACTCCTTCCACCAGGATGATTCCCAAGCGGTCTCAACCCGGCCAGCCGCTGCCAAGGAGCGATGCTATGGACCCACTTTCAATTACCTTCATTTTAAGCCCCTTTCCCCCACTCCTCAACACGCACTGCGTGACTGGTAACTGCACTCTACGCACGCTTTATGTAAACACGAACAGATCGGGCTTCCTCAAGAGGCCGAAAGGCCCCGAAGAGAAGCAAACCCTCCCGTTTCCGACCAACCCCGCCGCCTCTCTGCTGCTGCCCAGCGCGGTGGCGAGAAGCCGCGAGGGCAGCCCCATGCTCGCCCTTCCCGTTCCAGCAGCGCCCCGCATCCCCGGCGGGCACAGGCAGCCGGAGCCGGCAGCCGGAGCTCGGAGCAGGGACAAGGAGCAGGCGCCGGGCGGCCGCGGGCTCGAGCGCCTGCGCGGCGGGAGCGGGGCGGTGCCACGGCGAGTCCCCGCGGGCGGGCAGGGAGCCCTTCCCCTTCCCTTCCCTTGCCTTCCCGTGCCCGGGTCTCCCCCACCGCCTCCCCCTGCCCCGCGTCCCTCGCAGGGCGTCGGGCCGGCACGGGGGTCTGTACGCCGAGCCGAGCCGAGCCGCAGGGAGGGAGGGCGGGAGGGGAGGAAGGAGGGAGGCGGGGAGGGAGAGAGAGAGAGAGAGGCTGAGCCAGATCTTCATGCCACTGCAGGCAGCAGCAGCAGCAGCAGGTAAAACCAGCTCCAGAGCATCTGCTCCCTTTCACCCGCTTGCCCCCCTCCCCGCCGGCCGCCCCGCAGCCGCAGTGCGCCGTCCCGAGCCCCGGACCCCGCCGAGCCCGTTTGCCGGCCGTCAGTGGCGGCAGCGGGGCCGGGGGGGCGCCGAGGCCTGCGCGCCCCGCGCCGCCGCCGCTGCTCGGCCTCTCCCGCGCTCCTCCCGCGGGGTCCCGCCGGGAGCGGCGGCGGCCCGGGGCGTGCCCAGGGCAGGTGATCCCCGGCAGGGAGCTGTGCAACCTCGCTGCCGGGAGGTGAGAGCAGAGAGGGAGGAGGAGGCAGATTTGTCACAAGGTTTCCCCCTCTGGTTTGGTTTGTTGGCTTTTTTTTTTTTTTTTTTAATTGTTGTTGGTGATTCCTATGGCTGAAGAGGGAAGTTGAAGGTCTTCATGGTTATTCTAATATTTTTTCCCTCCAGGCCTTCAAAACATTTTTGGAAGCAGCTTGCGTTCCCTTCAGTTTTCCTGCCTCAGAGCCTATCTACCTCCCTGCTCTCACCTACCTGACTCAGTCTGTGCTAGCTGTCCATTGCCATCAGTGGTAGATGTTTAACCATCACACGGGTTTTTCTTTGGGATACAGCAGTTCAAGTGGTGTACAAGTTTGCATTTCTGTGTAGGGGCTGCAGTTAACACATTTTAGCTGTTTGAGAGTTTCATACAGTGAAATTGCTGTGCTGTACCCATCAGTAGTTCAGTTTAGCTACATGCCCTGTGGTATTACACATCCTGGAGGCTTTATGGTTTGCTTTTAAGAAACAGTTGTTCCATCATGCTGGCATAGCATCGCTTTGGTGGTATGCTCGTGAAAGAGGTATACATATGAAAGAATCATGTACAAAATGTACTGGGATGACACTTGGGAAAAAAGAATACACTTCTAGCTCTGCAACTCAGCTCCATGGTATCCATTCCCTGCTTGACTCTCAGTAATCCTGGTTACCTTCCCTTACAGTGCTCTGAAACTTGGTTAAAAAGCACCACATAAGTCTCTTTACAGACTAAAGAAACTTCATTGAAGTTGTAACATGTCAGTTTTGTTACTGGTCACACATTAGTTCAGCTGTTTACTGATAATACTCTGTGGAAACTAAAGATTCCAAAATACATTCCAGTTATATGTGGGCTGATTGTTGTTATTGAAAATAGTTTTAAGAATCTGAGGTTCGTTGAAATATTCAGTTGAATTAGTCCTAGGTCCCATCTCTCTCTAAATCATCATCCGCTGTTACAGTTGCAACTCAGAGGTTGAAATGCTCTAAGATCTGAAACCGGGCAATAAGAAATTTACATTGTTTGTGGGTGATAATGGGTTCTATTTTTGAAACCAGTCATTTTTTTTCATTTTGTTAGTGCAGTAGCTGTAATTGTGAGTTAACACAATTGTGATTACCAGTTGTCAGCCTTTATTTATTTATTTTTTTAAATTTTTTTTTACCATCACGCGTGGCCCACGTTTGACCTAAATGCTGTACCAGTAAGGGTCATGGATGTATATAAATAGTAGCGATTGCTGAAGTTGTTAAAATTAATACCGTGTTGAAATCAAAGTTCAGATGTCAGGTAAACAAACAGAGTTTATTCCAAATCAACTAGTAAATTTCAAAACTTTTTTTGTATATTTTCTTACTTGAAATTGACAACTTTGCTATTGAGCCAGCAACAGGAGCTGTATGGGCTGCAACCTACATGGTCAATTTCAGTGCCTAGCGAAGTATGAGAACATGAGCAATTGCTGGATGTGTTAAGTGCACACCGGAAAGATGGTGCATTTTTCCCCCCTTAGATTTTATGATGGCTTCATAATTTAGGTACTACAGATATGGTAAATTCCTGTGAAAACTAGACATTGGAAAAGATAGTAATGGCATCCTTTAGTCAGTGAGATGAAAACAAGAGGCTGTTTTTCAGCTTTTTGGATGAAAAGGCAGCTATGTAAGGCTTCTACTGGTAGCTTTGGTAAATGATTAATTAAACTGATGAGATTCTTACATGTTTTACTTCATTTCGCCTTCTTGTAAATCTGAGAAAAGCCAGAAACTTGATGTTTACAAACAGTTTTTCTTTTTAAGCTGCAGTATTAGCAAACCTTACTTGCCACACAAAATTGATTCAGAGGTTTTCGGACAGGTTTGCTGCCTGTGAGAAGGGCAGTAACCTTTGAGAAATAGAAGAGAAAATATTCCTCTCACATTTTTCCTTCTTTACATAACCATGTTGGCTTTACTTGAACATTGTGCTTTTCTCTTTTGTTTGCACTTGAATCTTTTAGACTTTGTTACCTTGTACTGATGTGCAAGAAAAATGTGATTTGGTGGAAATGTGTTACACATTCCCTGCCTCCCTATGATTTATGCTAATATAGAGATCATCTTTGCTGTCTCCGGGTTGTTGTTGCCATTACAACTTCATTTTTCACTGGGGAATGGCTGTGCAAAAACTGGTTTACACTTTGCCCTGAAAGGAATTCTGTTGATGAAGTCTTAGAAAGTTTACTTCATGCTCCATCCTTAGGAGTTTTATCTTTAACTGTTAGGTATGCTGCTGTAATTGACAACAGCTGTTGCTGAGAATTGTGGAGGATAGACAGTTTCTAAGATAATCAGTTCCTAGTCCATTGGAGGCTTTGTTGATTAGCACGTGTAAGAGCATTTTGGATCAGGAGCCAGTGATGTCTGCTGAGTGCAAATGTGGTGTGTTATCTAAACTGTTTGACTTAGGCTGTGCAGTGCTCTGAAGCAAATAAGCTGTAGGTTTTGTGTGCTTTTTCTTCTGGCCCAGGAAAAGGCCCAAAGCAGTTAAGTCTGTAGTCTATAAAAACACACATTGTTGGGTGATCTGTGCTTTCAGAGGAGGAGGAGAACTGTTAAATACGATAGAAGGAGTTCCTTGACTGTTTGGTTGTTACATTGGTGAGGCTTGAACTCTGGTTTTGACCTCCAAAAGGTATAGCTAGTACCATTGCCAGCTTTTAGGGAGGTTGTTACTGTGGTGTTTGTTTTACAGAATGTTTTTATCACTTAACCAAGTGACATTATTTTTCTGATGTTGCAAATTCTGTGATCAACTACTTTTACAAAAAGGACTTGAAAATAATGTAGTTTGAGGTCCCCCATTATAATCTAGTAATTCTTGCTCTTTTTAATGACATTAAATAGAAAAAAGTGTAGTTTCTCTGAATCATACCTGAATCCATGTGTGACAGTCCTTGAGGAGAAACAGTTGACCATATTTGTAACTGTAACAGCAAGAGTTGAGCTGGAGCAGTTAGTCAAACTACATCAGACCTTGGAGATGAACATTGAACATTTAGCATTTATCTTGCTTAAAAGTTGATGAGTTACCAAACAGAATAGAAATGGGTATTCTGCCTCTGTTAATGTTAGATGTAGATTTCCCAAAAGCACTGACTTGTAACATGACCTGAAGTCTCTTTGGAATTGGTTTGAGAATATTAGGAAGAATCAGGTGTTACTGATACTGAATTGAATACAGAAGAAATGAGATGGTACCATGGTGTTCTATTTAAAAGCCCCAACATTATCCTTCTGTACTATTTAATTTGGGAGTTTTTTTGTTCTGCTAATGGGCTGGCAAATTGTTATTTTAGGTTTATTAAAGACCATTACTACCATACTACTAATTAATCTAGTTGTGTATGTGAAAAGTTCATGTGCTTTCTGGAGTTGACTTGCATTAAGTACTGCATCTATCTTACTGCAAGAGCATTTCACCTTAAATGTATTGCAGCATCGGTTCTTGTCTCAATGGGTTTGATTTCTGAACTTCTGGTGGGCTAAGCTTTTTCTTTTTTTTTTTTTTAAGTTTATCGAGATACTGAGAATCTACCATCTACTTTTCTGGATGACTTGTTTCAGTGATTCATCTCTGCCACTATTTAAAAATAAGGCATGCAATTATTGTTTGAATACATTTGAATGCATCTGTCTTTCCTTAGTTCTTGTTATCTCATCTGAATTCTCTATCATATCAGGCTGCCTTAAACTTGATTCGTCCCTTTGACACTGTGTTTTCACTCTTCTGCATGGTGGCAGACCCTAGCATTTAAAGACACATACAGATTTTAAAATACATAGTTTTTAAAGAGCATAAACAGATCAAGATTTTCTGGGCTGACTACTCTAGGACTCTGAGATAAGTTTAACAAGTATGCTGATTTAAAATGTTTTTCTCACATTGTTTTTTAACATCTGATCTGGAACATCTGCTTAACAAATGAGTTGGAAGGAAAATCAATATAATGTGATACAATTATACCATTTTGAATCTTTCCAACTATAGAATGAAAGTATTTATTGACTATTTTTGATCTGTCCTAACAGTTTTTAACACTTGTGCCACCTCTGTCTAGTTATGGGCCTCTGTTATTGTTGAGGTGGTGTTTGTTACCAGCATCCTTTGTGGTGTCATGGATGGATGTTTTGTGTCTCTCACTTTCTACACTCTGCAACAATAGTTTATACTGATGGTGATCCAGCATCCCATGTTCTACGTTGTTGATCCTGCTTATTTTTTTAATTTGCTTTTTAATTTTTTTTTTTTAATTTACTTGTTGAGGTTTTGAGAAACTAGGCTGAGTTGTAGCCAAAACTGTAAAAGATTCTCCCTTCGGCTAGATGTAGAATTGCCTGACCAAAGATAAAAGCCATTAGGGATGTTTCTGTTTTCATATTTTTCTAAGATTTTTCTTTCCGATTAATTTTATTCATAGCACTTTTTTATTTCTGAAAGTTTGAAAACTCAGGAATATGAGCATTGTTGTATGTTATGTGTTTATATACAACTCAGTAATCTCTATTTGGCTATGTAATTTGACCATGATCAGTAATTATTAGGCAATGTACAGTGTCTACTCCAGTGATTTACTCATTGTAGCTATTATAATGGAATATATGATAATTCCTTTGGTTATGGTGAGTGCTGTTAGAAAATTGATACTAACAGTTTTTAAAAACTGTTTTTTACTGTTGACAGCTTAAGATCCTGAGATACTAGGTTTCAGTATTAAAGACTTCAGTTTGACCTTTTTCTTTCAGCACATTAAAAATAGGGCTTACCAAAAGAAAAAATCCTGCTGTTCTCTGGTTTGAGCTGATGGTCTATAACAGTCCTCTGTTATCACCACCTTCTGAGTGAGCTGGTGTATTTAACCCTTAGGACCACATACAGTCAGGATCCTTTGCTTTTGAATTATCAGGTAATGAATATCTGAATGATGTTTCTTGAAACCTGGATTGTGCCTGCTTCATAATTAATGTTGTTTTCATGTAGTTTCTGGGTTTTACACAAGTGGGCCATTGGCCTTTTCTTTTCCATGTTGGGTGGTGCACGTGGGTGTGGTTGTGTGGTGTGTGTAGAGAACAGACTTGAATTTAGGGAAGGGATGGAAATTTTTGGAAGTTTTCAAGAATATTTCTGGAACTACAGAAGTAAATTTTTGGCATTTAGACTTCACTGTAATCTTAGTGTAGGAATTGTACTTGCTGTCAGATGAATTTTCATCCAGGGCATTGTTTTGTGACTTAGTGGCCAACAGCAGATGTTTTAAATGAAGTTACTTCATTTAAAAGTTACTGAAGTTACTTCTCAATTGTGGATTAACTGCCATACCACAGAGCTTCTCAAATTCTTGTCAGTTTATAAGAGTTTACAATGTTGACCCTGAGTTTTGTTAGACGTAATAACTTCCTTGTTGATAGTTAATTTTACATAGATGGATGTTTCCAATATCCATGGTAATATATAGGTATTTTACAAATTTTACAATGCTGTGTTTGTAATCTACCCCCACAATGTCATGCTCAGCACTCTTTCCTCAATTCTTAAAGACGAGCTTAATGAGCAAGTGATAATAATTTCTTATCTGCTATACTTTAGATGTGTCAACAAGCAGTTTCTTTTGCCAGCACGCTGGCCATTTAGTTATGTTCTGTAGCTTCATTTATTTCACATAGTGCTGATGAAGATGATTGTATTCTGGATCCTGATATTTTCCATTAACAGTGGTGGATGCGACCAGTGGCTCCTGCATCTGGTATTATGTGGATAAGCACACTCTTTCCTCAACCCTTCTTTTTTTTCCTACCTGTCATTGTTCAAAGTAATGAAACATTTATATCTGGTGAAAGATCTGTCTGTATTTTACTGATTGAAGTCTGACAAGTTGCAGTGTAGTTATATTTTCAGATCTTCCCCAACAGATTCTCTTTCAAAAATAATATTATTCTCTTTAAAAGTTACTAGTTTTTTTTATCATCTGTGCTTTAAAAGTTTTTGTAAGTGTTCCCACTGACCTTTCCCATGTAAGTTGGACCTCTTTTAAAACTAGAGACTTTCAAGCCTTAGGTGGTATGTTTCATGTTTATTTCATTATCATACTTACATCAGCATGCTTGCTTGCAGTATAAAACTGAATAAGAGGATCCAGTGTCAAGTTGATACTTTGATTTCTTGTACCTTGTTATTAACTAAAGTTTATCTCAGTTATTCATGTTTAATGTTTAGTACTTTTGTAGAGCCTTTCATTCATAAATGAAAATAGCATTAATATATTTCAGTGAGAGTAAAGTGACTTAGTCAAGGCCAGATAACAACCCAAAGGAAAAGATTCAGCAAACTCAGATTTTATACTGCTTGTTACTGCTAATACAGGAGTGCATTGTAAAATATTTAATAAATCTGAAATTTTAAATGCATTGGTTAAATGGGAGAAATGAAAAATAATTTAAACATGTTAAATAGTAAGCAATGTAAAAAAAGTTTGATAAGTAGAATGAAAGAGTAAACATAATAGAGAACCTGCTATATCTACTTTGAGCAAGATATAACTCTGACCTCAGCAAGTTCGAGGGGGACCACAAAGATGACACAGAGAGCTGGAGCACCTCTGCTGTGAAGTCAGGCTGAGGGAGCTGGGGCTGTTCTGCCCGGGAAGGAGAGCTCACCAGGGAGGCCTGAGAGCAGCTTTTCCCGACCCAAAGGGGGCCTGCAAGAAAGGTGGAGAGGGATTTTTTTACAAGGGCATGCACTGAATGGGACAAGGGGTGATGGCTTCAGACTGCAATAGGGTAGCTTTAGATCAGGTGTTAGCAGGAAATTCTCTACTATGAGGGTGGTGAGGCACTGGAGCAGGTTGCCTGGAGGACTTGTGGATGTTCCTTGCATGGATGTGTTCCACATCAGGCTGGCTGGGGTCTGAGCAGCCTGGTATAGGCAAAGGTGTCCATGCTCTGGGCTGGAGGGATTGGAGCTAGATGATCTTTAAGATCCCTTCTGACTCAAAACAATTCTGGGTTTCTGTGATACAAGGAGACTAGATCTAATGCTTATGGGACAAATGGAAGTAAACAGTACACTTGCCTTAATGTATACCTGATAAGGTACTTGATGATTGTGCTGGGAATGATAATGGCATTATTAATTTCTTTGGGGAGACGAGTGGCTCTCTGCTGATACTCATGTTTGTTTTGTATGTCCTGCTTCCTATAAAACTTACCTATGCACTCAGAGCAGTGACTTGGACACTTGCAGAATATACAGCCTGTTACTTTTGTTGGCACCGCATACTTAAAATATATATGGGAGCTTTGCTTGTTTTTCAGTTATTCGTGAGACAGTAGCGTAGTGTTTCTCCTCCTTTGGGCCTGACTTATTTTGAATTCACATCACTTACACTTAAGCCTATGATGCTAATAAATATACACGTTTTGGGGAGAAGTTAATAAATTCAAATATGTAACCGGGCATTTCTTATACATATCTATATAGTTTGGTTTGGTTTTTTCAGACTAAACCTGGTGCTGCTTGTGACAATGCCTTTTAAAGTTCATTATACCCCATAACCCTTATGTACAATGTGTTGTGCAGTCTGGGCTAATGGAACAAAGATTTGAACTCCTTCGAGCGGTAGGTCTTCATTGTAGATTCACATTTGTATGTAAAACTTGCACTGGTTGTTTCTGCCAGGTTCCATGCTTCATGAAAATATGTAGCAGATAATTTTGAAGATATTTTTTTTATTTTCAAGTATGCAAAAATCTGGATAGCTGTAAATTTAATTTTTGTGACTGGTTGAAAGAACAGTGAGTGAGTGCAAGCAGAGGAAAGTGCAACAGGCAGGAAGTTGCTGACTTTCTGTAAAAAGAGGAAATTCATGTCCCAGTCAGTGGAAAAGTTTCTTCCAAATATGAATGGAATATGTGCATTGTGCATAAAACACATTTAAAGGATTCAGTCAGAAGTTGGTGCCTTGAGAAATAAAACCAAAGGAATCAAAAACTCATCATTCTGGATTGTTGAAGTGTCTGCATTATAGTTAGGACTTGTTGAATTTTTTTTTCAAGTGTACCTTTCAAAGGAAGCAGCTAGTGAGAATTGAATGAGACCGTTTTATGAATGATGGTAAATTTCAGCTTTTGTTTGTGAATTTACTTCACAATTTTTGGAGAAACACATCATTGTGAAATGCCCTTTGAAATTTTATGTTGGTACTTGATGTATTACTTTGAGTAAGTTTGTTTCAGGAAGTTATCTTTTCAAACTGAAAATTCTTTCAGATATAGATTTGTAAAAAAAACTATAAGGCAGTATAAATACTTTATGCTTGGTCCCTTTCTCACAAGATTACCTTCTGTATTCAGGATCAATTTCACTTAGAAGAAGGGTATTTTGATTTTGAATTTGTGCTATAATCCCAACTCTTACTCATTACACTTACGTGAGTCTTGATTTGCAGATTGCTTGATTTAGGTGCGAGATGATAGTTTAGGTTCCACTGAAAGTCAGGGAATTGGAAAGAGATTTTAAGGGATAGATGGAATGAGATAGGTGTAAGATAGGATGTGCCTGCTGCATTTTCAACTGATTGCCAGTTGCTTATGGTCACTTTCATACTACACATTTTTCAGAAATGTATATGGACACAAGCAGCTTGCTGATTGCTTTTGCTTCCTGCCTTTGACCACTGAAGTTGATGGCTCATTTGACACACCTTCAAGACAGAGTTTCAAACTTCAGTCTGTAGGGATGGAAAAGCTGCCCAGTCTTTTGTCTCTTACAACTTTTATCTTGAGCCTTAAGTATATTCTTTGGGGTGAAGTGTGGGAAATGAAGTACCTGAGAAGAAATGAAGCATGTATTAGACAGATACAAGTTAATGTTAATTCTTTATAGCTATAGATGATGATGATGTCAGACATCTATTTGGTGCAGTCATGCTGCCTTTACCCACAAATTCAGAAACAGTTTATTACAAGATTCAGTCCTTACAAAACTGAGTGGAGAGAAGCAAAGGACAGCAGCTACTGTCACTGAACATAGAGCTCCACTTTGACATTTTGCACAGCTGGGATGGATTGAGGTACTTGTACAGAATGTCCAAGTGGCACTGTCAGCTGTTGCAAATCCTGCTAAGATGCTATGTTGCTTTATTGCACTCCTGTGCACTCTGAAGCCTGAGTGATTGGAGAAATTCCTAACTTGTTTTTTGTTAAGTTAAATGTTTTTCTTCTGGTCATCAGCGATTTTTTTTACAAACTGTCAAAATTCTTGTATATTAGATGAAGAATACGTAATTCTCTCTGTAAGTCAATATTCAAGTATTCAAAACTGACATATGCCAGGAATTAGAGCGTTAGGACTGTTGCTGTTTCATTGCTGTTGGGGGAAACTAGATTTTTACATTAATTTACAGTAATAGAGTATGATCAGTCATGGTTATAATTTCAACTGTGAGTAATTTTATCTGAGAAGAGGGCAAATGTGGGCTGAGTGAACATCATTTTACTGGTTGTAACATCTTACCAAGATTGGGATAAAAGTGTATTGTTAAACTCATGCTATGATTTTTGTATGCTGACTGGAGTGCTTGGTCTTGTAGAGTTGCTGTTAATTATCATTTAGTCCCTAAGCATGTTAGATACCTCCTAATACAGCTAGCCAGTCTTTTCCCAGTGTATTGAATTAGCTTTCAGTGATACTTGGGGCATTTTCTGTTACACTCAAAATCTTCAGATTCATCCTGTCCTCTTCCAGAAGTAATGGATCACCTAGGTGAGGCTGAATGAGCTTGACAAAGAACAATGTGTGGATAGAAAGTGGATGACAAGGACTTAAATCAGTGGGTTTAAGAGGAAAACGTTCAGTATAAAGCTTAATAATAGGGTTTTTTTTGCCTTTTTTTCTTTTCTTTTTTTTTTTTTTTAGCAAAGACCATTTATCATAGATCCCTCTTTCCTTTTGCAGTTTTACTTAGCCCTAATGCTTGCAGCCATGGACTTTCATAAGCATGAAAGAAGCTAGCATTGTTTTAAGATTTCACCTTCTGGAAACATGGAATAAAATCAAATCCAATGACACAGAAGGTGTGTCAAACTGGTCATTACTCTTTTTTGGTTTGTTTTTTTTTACAGAGTATGTCTCAACATTTTGTTTGCCTGATTTTTGTGCATGTCAAGCACATGCTTCTGTGTTTTCAAACCATGAGGAGATGCAGCTGCAACAGAAATAATTGTAGGGTGGTGTTGTGGTTTAACCACAGTAGACAGCTCAGCGCCACATAACTGCTCACTAGAAAAGAAATGCGGGCAGGGAAGAACAAATACACTACAAAGTAAAGATACAACATTAGGTATTGAAGTAGACTGTACTGGCCCACTGTATTTGTAGTAGTAGTGGAAGACAGGCTTCTAAAGGGGTTTTTATTCATGTTGTCTCCCATTATTGTATGGTGGTATGCAATGATAAAGATGCAAACAAGAAAAAGAATGTAAAATTGCTGATGAGAAGCTTGATCATTCAAGAGAACTGTCTTTACATGTACTGAAAACTTTGGGAACCAGTGGGATGAGCATTTTAGAAGCTACACTGTGTGAGTTGACTGGGAGGCAAGTTAAATCTCATGAGTAAGTGGGGTAAATGGGAATCTTTGATGTATAGGAAGGTTGACTCTTATATGTATAGGTCTTATACAAAACAACAAGGAGAATGACAAAGTTTCAGATGAGATCTGAATGTATTGGAAAATGAAGAGAAGCTTATGTAGATCTTGTTTTGAACCTGAGTGTAAAAATGGTGACAGAGATGTATTTGTTAGTGAGAGGAAAAAATGGTCAAGGATTTCTCATTTGTCTCAAACATTCAGTTTAATTTGGAAAGAAATATATCTGTAGCAGTGCATTGCATTAAGCTGGCACTCTTTCTGATGTGCTCAGTATCCCGTCTACACTATTTCATCTAAAAAAAACCAAAACTACTCAAGTTGCCAGCAAGTCTCCAGGTATTTCAGCTAATGTTTCTTACTCGCCCTGACCAGACAACTCTCAAAATTGCTATTCAGGCTAACTTCAGGGTTGGGTAGCAGTTTCATTTTTTCAATATGAGAATTTATCTTTCAAAGTCCTGAGTTACATTTTGCAATGATTTCATCATTGCAATGTATCCTGAGCTGACAGCAATAAATTAACTGACACTTCACTTGAGGCTAATTCCTGTCTACAGTTAAGAATTTTGCTTGGTGAAATGTTATGGCCATGCCAATTTTATTCTTGTTCATTTTGCTTAGTTTTGAAGGAACTGAAACCACTGTCAATTCAAGAATTTTGTTTTAGTAGCTAGTAATGGGTTTGTCATGATTCATTGCTATGTCTGTTTATAGTATCCACTGGATACTGTGACTTTCAGTGTAGTCCCTCTTGATATACTAACCTCTTTTCTGTAACGTGAGATACATTTCATAGTTTCACTAATTTCACTGAATGTTTCAAAGTATTTTTACTTTCATGTGACATTCGCCTTTTTATGAGGCTGAGGCCTTAGAAACTGTCAATTCCTCTCAAAGTCCCTGCCACTGTGTGATGCAGTGACTTGAAGTCACAGGCAAAAGACGACAGTGAAGTGAAAATTAAATGCAAGTAGACTTTCTAATTGCCTGTACAGGTAAACAAATGAAAAAAAAAATCTAAGTAGTATCTGTCATCTTGCATAAGTGAGAAATGGCTTATCTTCCATGCTGGACATTTGCTTTCATACATTCCTTTCAGAGCTCTAGCTGTGCCATCTGTCTTCTTCAGTGTTTCTGAAGTGGACTGTCTTAGAGCAAGAGCTCAAAGTTCAACACCCTGCTGTAACCTCTGTTGTCTATGACAGCTGGTCACAGATCATCTGACTGCCCTGAGCTGTGCTAGGCATTACTGCATCCATGGGCATGTTTAAATTACAACAGTCCTTGAAAGACTAATTATTTTGTTAATACTGTGATAAAAGAAAAAACCTAAATAAAGAAACACTCAAACTTCCTGTGTCCTACCTGACCTGGTCTCTTGAGGAGAGTTGCTTTGTGACCTCTCAAATTTAGAAGGTCTGATATTGAGTTAGCTGCCCCTTATTAGTAATGCAGCTGCATCTTGATGGTGGAATGGCTCTAGGTCTAGAGGGAATGACAATGATAAGGTGAGATTGAAGCTGAAGTTTTGTTTCCCTCTGCCCATTTTAACCTCAATTTGAAATGCTGTTATGCAGAAATAGGACAAGTTGTTGGTAACCATGAGAGGCTTCTCAGTGTCTGCCCCATTGTTGTGTTGTGATCCCACCAAATGACATTTGGCAGGAAATCTAAAAGGAAATGTGTGTCACCAAGTATAAGCAAATAAACCCCAATACTGCACTAGGTTGGAATAGATACATCCAAATTTAGTGCCAGTCTATTGATTATGCACAGTACAAGTCTTAGACTCAACATGGCTTAAAACAGTCACTTTGTCCAGTTGGATGTCCTCTGATCATGTTCTGCCCAAAACTGAATTCTCTTTTTGTTTTGACTTTTTCATTATACACTTGATTATCACACTTTTTAATGTTCAATAAGGTTGGTATAAGGCCAATTGGTAATGTGTTGCTGACTAGCAAAAATGTTTTTCATTCATTAATTGAAATAGTCATACATGTACTTATGCATATTTGACCACTCAGCTGTGGTGAATCTTGTGTCAGTCAATGTCTTGCTTATGACAGTTCATGAAATGTGCTTCAAGTACTGCCTGTTCTCTTAATTCTCTTGAGAACTAAAAAAAAAGAGAAGTTTTTTTTTTTCCATTTACATCTCTTTCAAAAAGCCTTGGTAGGTGCTGGGAGATTTTCAGTATTTAGTCGGTATAAGAAGTTCTGTGCATACATATAAGCATTTTAGAATTCTATATCAGATATGTAAACCTTATCTATATGCATAGTATTATAAGCAAATTATCTCTTTGCTTTCGATGAATCTTGATCTTACGAAGGTGTCTGGAGCATTCAGGCCGGAAAACCGCTGCCATTCCTAAACAGCATCGAAATATACATGGGAAAAAAGCCAAGAATTACTATTCTGTTCTCCACAGGCTCTCTTTACCTACGCTGGTACTGCTGCCACAGGTTGTTAGGAATTTCCCACAGTCCTGTGGTTGGATTGCAGTTACTATCAGGGAAAGGCTCTTTGCCCAGAGGGTGTTTGAGCACTGGAACAGGCTCTCCAGGGAAGTGGTCACAGCACCAAGCCTGGCAGCGTCCAAGAAGTGTTTGGACAGCACATAGTGTGATTTTTGGTGTGTCCTGTGCAGGGCCAGGAGTTGGACTCAGTGATCCATGTGGGTCCCTTCCAGATCAATATATTGTATAGTTCTGTGATTCTAAACTGAAGTCTGCTTGTTGGGTATTGCTGACCTCAGTGACTGATTTGTGGATAAAGGCAATGTTATGCCAGCTGGTTTTGTATTACAGTTAATGAAATGGTCCATTCATAGATTTGAACTGTGAGACCACAACAAAGTTTTGAAATTCACAAAAGTAAATTAGATCTGCATTTATTAAGAACTTTGTATCTTAGTTTTACTTCTGCATCTTACTCATTTGATCAGGTTTACAATCAGTGAAGTGGGAATTTTTATTCAAGGAATCTCTAGTTCAGCATGTGGAATAAAGGAGGGTGAATGAATAACTAGGGCTTTGAATGGTTACTGACTAATAATTAAACACACAGCTATCTTGATAATCCTCGAATGATGTAAACTTCAGATTGTCTTGTCATGTGACTAGTAGATAGAGATACAGCAGATTTAATTCTTCTTTTTAAGATCACGTGAAATTTGTATTCAGAGTAGAACTCTTTTGACCCTGAAGATAATCCCGTATAATAAAAAATACTAAATTCACATTACATTTTCTAATGTATTTATGTATTTTACATTAGTAAAAGTATAGAAGAGTGGTAAATACAAGATATAAAAATTACATGGGCATTCATTCCTATGATTGACTTGGCTTTGTGTTTAGATTTTGGATTTTAACTGATTTCATTAGGTGAGCTATTTTCTTTTTATAGTATGTGTTGTTTGCATTGTATGTGCAAATTTAAGGTTAAAAAGTGTAAATTTAAAGTATTTGTCTTGAATGCCATCACATGGCATGTATGGGACAACCTCATGATCTGACCCAGCCAGTATGTGTTTAT
Organism: Zonotrichia leucophrys gambelii; assembly: GCF_028769735.1. Lineage (NCBI taxonomy): Eukaryota > Metazoa > Chordata > Aves > Passeriformes > Passerellidae > Zonotrichia > Zonotrichia leucophrys. Next base: position 37,087,108 of record NC_088171.1, on the reverse strand, counting down.
GAAAAGGCAAGTTCTATTTGACCAACCTGATCTCTATGACAAGGTGAACTGCTTACTGGATAGGGAGAGGCTGTGGATGTTATCTACCTAGACTTTAGGCCTTTGTCATTGTTTGCCACAGCATTCTCCTGGAGAAACTGGCTGCTCGTGGCTTGGATAGGCAGATGCTTCACTAGGTAAAAATGGGCTGGCTGGCCAGGCCCAGAGAGTGCTGATGAATGAAGTTACGTTCAGCTGGTGACAGATCACAGTGGTGTCTCCAGAGCTGAGCAGTGGGACAAACCCTGTTTAATACCTATATCAAGGATGATGATGAGGGGATGGAGTACACCCTCAGTAAGTTTGCAACTGACACCATGTTGGGCAGGAGTGTTGATCTGCTGGAGGATGGGAAGGCTCTGCAGAAGGATCTTGACAGGCTGGGTTGATGGGCTGAGGCCAATGGTCTGAGTTCAACAGGGCCAAGTGCCAGGTCCTGCCATTGAGTCACATCATCCCCAGGCAGTGCTACAGGCTGGGGCAGAGTGGCTGGAAAGCTGCCTGGAAGGAAAGGACCTGGGGATGCTGGTTTACAGCAGCTGAACATGAGCCAGTGTGTGCCCTGGTGGCCAAAAAGGCCACTGGCATCCTGGCCTGTATCAGCAGCAGTGTGGCCAGCAGGAGCAGGGCAGTGATTGTCCCCCTGCACTCGGCACTGGTGAGTGCACACCTCGAATCCTGTGTACAAGAAGCATGTTGAGGTCTGGAGTAAGTCCAGGACAGTGAAGCTGGTGAAGGGTCTGGAGTGCATGAGGAGTGACTGAGGGAGCTGGGGTTATTTAGGCTCTAGAAAAGGAGGCTCAGGAGAGCCTTATTGCCCTCTACAACTACCTGAAAGAAAGTTGTGTGCGGGTGGAGGTTAGTCTCCTTTCCAGGTAACAAGAGGGGACACCCTCCAGTTGTGCTGGGGAAAGTTTAGATTAGGTTTTAGGAAAAATTTCTTCACCAAAAGATTTGTGAAGCACTGAAATAGTCTCCCAAGGGAAATGGTTGAGTCACCATCCCTGGGGTATTTAAAAGATGTGTGGATGTGGCAATTGGGAACTTGGTAGGTTTGGCAGTGTTAATGGTTGGATTTGATGATCTTAAAGGTCTTTTCCAGCCTTAACAATTCTATTCTGTTGAAATGAAATGTTTGTAATGGCAAGCATTCTGGATAGGTAGCCTATGCCATCTTGTTCTGGCAAGCATATGATGTCATGAAATTATTTTACCATAAAGTATTGTGTAGCATGCTGTACATTACTGAAAACAGCTTTACTAGTGGTACATTGAATTACTTCAGCAAAATATTGTTAAAACCTTGTTCACTTCTTCACAGTATATATTCTTTTCTGTTTCTATCATTTTAGAGGAATTCTGTTGTCTTGCTCTGCTATTCTGAAGGCATTTGTCTCTGTTAGCGAAATTAATTGATCAGGGGGTCAGAGGAAATATCTGTTGGTTGCCTGCATGGTTTTGCTCCGTGCCAAGCAATAAGTTTGTTATCATTATGAATTCTTACGTAAAATGGATAATAAAGTGCTGGTACAGCTAAGTGAAGTAATTCATTACTTTCCAGATGCCTACTAAGTACTTAGTTCCTGAAGTCAAATATTGGGGTCCTGAGTTTCTGGATGCTTAAGATTTGTTCCAGGAAGACAAAATTGATTTGTACTTGTAAGTCCTGAGTGACTTCACTGTTGATGTCAGTGATGGAAAGACCTGCAGCTAAACAAACTTGAACTGACCAATATAGTTACAATCAAGATAAATTTACTGGAGGTGAAAGGTGGAAGAAGACATTGTGCAGCAGTCAGTTAAATTAAACTATTGTCTGTCCAGTGTTTCTGGCTCTGATTCCAGTCATTAACTTAATTTCTGCTGTTACTCTTCTAAGGGGCTTATGATATCTGCAGTACCTAAAAATTAGTTTCCTTTTTATGGGTTAAAATTTTACTTCAAATAAATTTATGACAAAAATTAGAAAGTAAGCATTAATGAATCCGATTTTTAATGACTATGCAGAAATCTTAATAAATATGCTATCAAATTAACTGAAACATACATTGAGAGGCATTTAGTGAATGTAGACTTTTTACAAAAGGAATGAGGAGACTTATGTAAGATATAGGTGGTCATACTGAGACTCAGGAGTTCAGGAAGGATAACTAAGAATCACTTCTGAACAGTAAACACAGTATTTTCAATTACCTTTATTTAAATTAAAAGCATAACATCATGTGTCTTAAGGCTGTTAGTATTTAAATTGGTTAAATTTTTGATTCTGATCTATGTCTGTGAAATGTTTTGTCTTGAAGTCTTGTGGGTAGCACTCCAATTTCCATGTGACTAATAAAATACAGATAGTCTGGAATTTAGTCAGTGAACAAATATGAATTATTGTTCAGATGTAGAGAGTGAAAGAAAATGTGGGTTGAAAGCTGGTTAAAAATATGAGAATATCTATTATTAAGAAGAATTGATACTGGAATTTAGGTGAGAGAAGAAAAAATAAGATTAGTTAGGCAAACCAGTCTTATGATTGCTTATGGGCCCCTGGGTCATGTACATTTGCCTTGCTAAAGCTTTTTTAGTGTGATTAAAAACTTCCAGAGCTCATGACATCAAAAAATTCATTGTGTGGAAAAAACTAAAACATTCCTTATTGTTGGCTTCAGTGTTATGTTTGGCTTTGAAGAAACTGACTTGTTTTACAGTTTCAGTCAAAGATCAACGCAATCATTTGAGCCTTGACTTTCTCTTCCAGGAGTCTGACAGAGCTGGCGGCATTTTCGTCTGTCAGGCTTTTGTTGTTTAAAATCAACTCTTTGCCTCACTGACACTGTAATGAGGAGTAAACAAGCCCTATTTCTTTGCGACAATTTGTAGTGTGTTTTTAGTAGATTCTGAATTTAGCAGTGCTGGTTTAACAGTTGTTAAATCATGTAGCTGTAGTAAACTTCTTTACTAGTGGTAATAATTGAGCTGAGGAAATTAGTTTCACAGCCCCCTGTGGAGGGGTTTGTCTTTGGTCCTGGTGTTGTTGGATTTGGCCCTCTGCTGCTACCTGTCTGCTTGCTTCACAGTGCCATCTTCCCACTTCTCCTCTTGCATTTAACCACTGCTTTGTGGTAACAGGATTTCAAGTGTCCTGCTTGGCCTTTTGTCCCAGTGATGTGTTTTAGATAATTGCAGGACTACATGTGCTTCTGATCATACATGAACGAATGTTCTAACATATAGGGCTTAAAAATATGTCTGAGAATAGGTACTCAACTGTACTAGTACAATTTAGAGGATATGGTATTGCTGAGAAGCAAAGGTTTAAATTTCATGTAATTTCTCTAATTAGAGAATGCAACAGTGATGTCCCTTACAATCAAGAGTCAACATTTACAAGTAGTGCTCCTGTCTAGCAGGTATGTAAATATCTGAAGCCTTCTGGATGTCTTATGTTAAAAAGAAGACAGAACTTTGTGTCTTGGAGAATCTACAATAAAAGTAAACCTAAAAAGAGAAAATTATTTAATTCAAGATTCCATTGATTTTTTGTTCTGTGTTCTAACCAAAGAATTTTTTTTTTGTTTACTTCTTGGTGGTTAGTTGCTGTCTATTCAACATGCAACTTATTCTTCATTGATATTCTTAGCAAATCTGAAGGTTATGAGAATTAGGTAGCAAGAGTTAAAGGAAAGTTATGTTGGCATAATTATTTAAAGAAATTTGATTCTTGTATTCTACATTCCATATGGGATGGGCTACAACATTTTTTTCCAGGATTTTTCAGTACTTTTATATAGTTATTAATTAATGTTAAAATCTATCACCAACAAATTGTGTATTCAGAGTATGGAACAGGTTACCTGCTTATTTATCTGGAAAATAATGCAGTTACTCTTCGCTGGGATTTTGTTGTAAAGTTTTAGATAAGGAAGTAATAATCTCTTTGGCATGAGGAAAAGAAAAAACATCTTCCATGCATCCCAAGGTTAATATATTGAAGTTGGTCTGACATAAATTAACCATGTATGTTCCTTGGTTTGAGCTTCTGTTAAGAATTCATGCAAAAATAAGTTTTTCACTCAGTGAACAAAATGGCAGGAAGGGAAAAAAGTCTCAGATATTTTGGAAACACTAAGTCAAGAAAACTCTTGCATGAGGAGATGTTGCCATTGCCAACACTTCTGTTTTTTTGACTGCTCCCTCAGTTGCAAAGCAGTTGCATTGGCGTGGGAGATCAGATTCAATGAAGTCCTTTTTCACCAGAGTTCTCTTGTAACTGTTACTTATAGATTGCTGCTGGACATTTTGGGTATGACTTGCTTGTAGTCTCTTGTCTAATTAAGTTTCCCATTGTGGAAATTAGAAATTCACCAAGACTGAAAATGGAATTCAGGGGACCTACTAATGGGTAAATATTGTAATTGTGAGAGAGAAGATTAGCATTTAGCATTTCCCTGACAGTGTGCATTTTTATCTGAAGTGAGGCAGAGATAAGAGAGTGCAAATGGCTGCTCTCAATCAGAGAAGGGATTGGCTTCTTGCCTTTATGTCAGTCCTCAAACCAAGTGCACTGTAATGCAAAGAGGGTACTACTTATTTTCATCATAAGGTTCTTTTTGATTGCAAACTGCCTTTATAGATTAAATAAGAGGTATGATCATTGCCAAACTGATCAAACTGGAGCCTAACAAAAGGTGCAGCTCATATAGTTAATTTTCTGTTCCACTGTTTGCTGTAACTATAGGAGAGTGTAACTGTGTTGAGTTGAACTAGCTTTAAAAGGCATTGGTACAAGTATGTTTTTTTAATCATCAGTTGCTACAGCTGTTGAAGGTTCTATAAAGAAAATAATGTGGGTCCTGAATTAGAGGTAGCACAATAAACTTTTAATTTAGTTGGAAACTTTAATGTTGTTGTTTTCAGGTCATATTGGAGCCTGAAATATCTAATCTATAGTGCCTAAAGATGAAAGAATTTCTTCCCTTGTAGAAATTAGATACACAGTTGCTGCTGGAAGCATTTTATCCACTTCCATTCTAACATGTGGAGTTCTTGTCTTCTATATTATAAGAACTTAAATTCTATATCTGGTTCCATTGATGAAGTCCTAACCCTGGTTTAAATATTTTCAACAGTTAGAAAGAGGTGAGTGCAGTATTGTTGCATCATGCAAAATACGAATTTGTCTCAATGAGAGATTTAGTTAAAGGAATGTAAATAGTGAATGTGTACAAAATATATCAACAATCCCTACATAAAACAACAAAAACTGATTTTTGAATATTGAGATTTAATTCAAATATGTAATTTAATACAGGCATAATGAGTCAGTAGTTAATGTTTCATAATAATGTTAATTCTGTCTCTTTTCAAGTACTTTATGTAGAATAGTATGCTACTATATTACCTATAGGATTCCCACTAATATCCATTATCTTGAAAATATTATGAAATTTTCAAAATTGTATGTTCCAATGTCCTTTAAGTTTAGATTGTCAAAAAAACCCCAAAAAACAAAAAACTAAAAAAAAAAAAACCACCAAAAAAAAAGCCACCCAAAAATGAAAAGGCAAGGGATTTCAATTTTCCTGCTTAGCCCCAGTTGAGGCAGCCTCTCTTCTTGAGCAATATTACTGCTGATTTAAGTGTTGACATTTAAATTTCTGTTGGTTGATTCTTTCCTTGTCTTTACTGTTCTACAGTATGCTGACAAAATTATAGCATTTTTAACAATTAATCCATTTTCCAGGTAAAACTGGCATTCATCACCCTTCTAATTCATCTGAGTATTTTAGAAGATATAGCAATGTCTGACATGTGCTTTTGTGTTTTGAAGACCAGCTATTTCTACCCTTTTATATTTTAAAGTGAAGCCCTGATTTTTATTTCATTAATAGCCTCTTATACTATAAATCTAATCTGTTTTGGGATTTGAGTTAAAAAACTGCTCCTGATCTCATCTTAGTGGATAAACCAACTACTTTACAGAGTGTTTGCTAACGGAGGTAGCTGTTTTATTGATGAATGTGGAAAAAGCATATAGTCCAGTGCTTTGTTCCATTCCTCTAATTTATGACACTAGTAATAATAGATGATGAATGAGATATCCAGAACATTAATAAATTATCTGAAGATGTGTACTAAATCAAAGAGGAGGAGACTAAGAAATAATCTCATATAATGCCTCCAAGAAAAGTAAGCTAATTCCAGAGTCATTTATTCAGCAATATGCAAAAACCCTGAGAAATTTGTTGAAATTGAACTGCTATAGTTAGTATGAGATTAATATAACTCAGCATTTCAAATGTGCTATTATAGACATTTGGATCGCCAGTTTCAGGTGGCAAGAGATGGAAAACTTTCAGACTAAAATCACTCTTAAATGTTTAAGTTAAAACGTTGAGTTTAAGCATGTTTAAAATAAAACCCAGCAATTTTGCCCTACGGTGATAATACTTCTATCTTCTTCCCTAAATTCATGTATCCTCTAACAGGATTGAAATTTGCAGCAGTTTTCTGCTGTGGTTTGCATTCGGTAACTTGATGATTCTGTGTAAAATAGTTACTTGTTCAAAGAGAAACTGTGCAGCCTTTAATTTCTCTTAGCACTGGAGTTTCTATGTTTTGTCCATTTGGGTGCCATGAGGCATGGTTCTCCTGGTGACACTGGGAGTCTCAAAAGGAGTCTTCATGTCAGAAGAGGCATTTGGCCTCTTAAGCAGTGTTCATGTGCCACTTTGTTATAGACAGGCAGCATCCAAGTAGTGGGCTAGTTTTATGCAAGCAAACTAGTGTCATTCTTATTAATCTATTTTTTAACATTATCAAGTCCTTTGTAATTCAGTCACCATGATAAAATATTTAGGGAGGACAAGTATTGGTAGAAATGAAACATCTTGGAGGTGGTTTAACGTTTAACGTTTCTGTTTCATAAATTGACGCTTAGGGTTTTTATGAATGTGATTTTTATCGCATCTAGATAACCTGTGTGTGTACTTAAATAAATTTGTCATCAAAATGATCAATATTTTCTTTTGTCCTTCCTCTGTTCCTACTTTTTGGTATTTTTCCTTCCATACCTCGCACCTTTGCTGGACCCCAAATGGCTGTACCAAATCGATGCAGCTGATTAAGAATATATTTTTTCTTTATTGAGGTTATACAGTGAGTTGCAAAGTAGTTAAATATTTTTGGTATGAAGTTAACAAAACATCCTAAAGACTATACTTTCTACATCAAGGACAGTGGAAGACCCTTATCCCTGATGATTTTTGATCATATCTGATCAAATATGTTCACCTGTGGATATGGGTAACTAAGCTTAGCTACTAGTTGTATTCAATGTACCCATTTTCATTAATATTTGTTCTGCATGAAGTGGTGCCAGAGGACACATTACTGTGCAACAGGGGCAGTATAGTAAGTGGTTTTCTATATTTCATGGATTCAGCTTCACATTTGTGACTAAGATTATGTGTAGACTGTTGGATACTAAGCCACTGATGCTGAACTTCCAGATTTTTCTCACTCAGCTGTCCCTGTCAAAATCCCCTTAATAGTTTTAGTGATCTGGATGGTAGCTTGCAATCCCTGAACTCATGTTTGTCTTAGAACTGGACATTCTTTAGGTACACTATTTTCTCATTTCCCGGAATGTGTTTTATTGGTCTTATTTCTACACATAGCTTTAATTTAACATTTAACTGTGGAATTTATTGTAGTTGCAATTCTTCATATTAAAGTTGTCATCAGGAAGTATCACCAATTGCTTTCTATTCTTTGTTTCCTCTCAGTTTTTAGTAAATACAGTGAATATTGTTAATCATATGCTACTTTTAATTGTCAGTCTTCAAGATGAGCAATTAACGTGCTGTTTAAAAATAGTGAGTAGTAAACAGTATTTTCTTTTGTTTGTACTTTATATCTAGGTTCAGGCATCTTGTGAAAATGTTTATATAAATTGTAACTTGAATGAATCACAGAATCAGAGAATATCCTGAGTTATGAGGGACCAACAGGGATCATCAGGTCCAACTCCCGGCCCTGCACAGTGCAGCCCCAAGAGTGTCATCATGTACTTGAGAGCAATGTCCAAATGCTTCTTGAGCTCTGTCAGGCTTAATGCTGTGACCCCTTCCCTGGGGAGCCTGTTCCAGTGCTCAGCCACCCTTTGGGTGAAGAACATTTTTCAGATATCCAGACTAAACTTTCCCTGACACAGCTCCAGGCCATTCCCTCGGGTCCTGTCACTGGTCACCACAGAGAAGAGATCAGTGCCTGCTTCTCCACTTCCCCTTACAGGGAAGTTGTAACTGCAGGTCTTCCCTCAGTCTCCTCCAGGCTGAACAAACCAAGTGACCTCAGCTGCTCTTTGTGTGTCCTCCCCTCGAGACCCTGCATCCTGTGGCTCTCTGCACTCTCTAATAGCTTTATATCTTTCTTATATTGTGGTGCCCAAAACTGCACACAGTATTCAAGATGAGGCCACCCCAGCACAGAGCAGAACAGGACCATCCCCTCCCTTGCCCAGCTGGCAATGCTGTGCCTGGATGCACCCCAGGACACAGTTGCCCCTTCTAGCTGCCAGGGCACTGCTGATTCATATTCCATTCGCCACTGCCCAGGACCCCCAGTCCTTTTCCACAGGGTTGCTGTCTAGCCTCTCATTCCCCAGTCTTTCCATACATCCAGGGCTGCTTGTCCCAGCTGCAGATTCCAAACTGCAATTCAGCTGGTGATTGCTGAGCTCTTTAATTTGCTAGGATGGTTCTGCAAGGCCTCTGTGCCATGGAAGAAGTCAACAGCTCCTCCCAATTTTGTGTTGTCAGCAAACTGAGTATACATTTGAGTCCTGCATCCAAATAATTTATGAAGACACTGAAGAGCATTGGCCTAAAATGGAGCCTTGAAGAACCCCTCTAGTGACTGTTTGGCAGCTTGGTGTAACCCCATTTACTGTGGTAAATGAATGTGCCATATTAATTAGTCAGATCAGGACTTCTTTGGCTCAGTCAGCCCATAAGTAATTGTTAAATTTTACTTCTTTTTCTTCATAGCTGACATTACCAGGTTGTAATTTTTAACAGTCAAGTTCAAAGAGAAGTAGGGATAGAAAACATTTCTAGAAACTAGGAATTATATCTATTTACTAAGTTAATTAGATATTTACATGTAAAATATATATGTGGATTTTATTAGCATATTTGTCTTATATTTCCCACTATTTTCTTCTGGCTGATTATATTGGAGTTTCACATATAAGTATAGGATCTTTATTTCTCCTTTCCATTTATCTTAAGATCTGCCTCAGCTACAAAAGTTATAAACCTTACAGTGAACCACCTTAAGGTGGTTAACTCATAGCACTGAATTGTAGAAGAGAAATCTGGGTCTTTCTGCACTTGTATCTGTGGTGTTTAAATGGGGTTAGTGATTATAGTAGAAAGCATTTCTTCCTTCTGCAGACCTGCAAACTTTCTCATTATGTTCAGAATTAAAACCAAGGTCTGTTGAAGGCCAAGAAGTTGTTTCCCAGTAAGGGAAAGATTGAAGAGAATTTATTTGCCTTATTGGTATTTGTCATGCTGGCAAACCTTAGTTTAAGGAAAACAGCTATTAAGTAAGCAACAAAATCCCATCATATATTCACTAACTTTCTCATTATGTTCAGTGTGAAATCAAGACTTTTTTAAAATCAGAGAAGTCCATTAAAGAGTGTTTTAGGGGTTAAGGTGCTTATTCATGGTTCTGCAATGTGACTTTGAGTTTCTTCTGTTCCTGGTCCGTTGCAAGGACTTGAATAAGCATGGTGTATCTACATGAGTGTGCTAGTGTCCCCTTTTGTTGTAGAGAATGTCTCAGAATCTTACAGTGCATAAATCCATTTGAAATTCATTGGAGCTACCAGACAAAAAGAGAATAGTAGCAGAACTTACAGTGTATAAAGCTCACCTGAATAAAAGCTGAATTGCCTCTGCAGCTCATTCAGTTATTAATAGAAAATTGAAAGATTCTGCATTTTGCAGAAATTAAAATATCTATATTGGTATTAAAATATGCTGAGAAAGGGATCCAGCAGCTCTTGCTTTATCAAAATTGGTGCATGATCAGTTAGTACAGCAGCAATTAAGGCCTAAATTGGGAGAGCCCTTCTACAGAACCAGACATGATCTGATCTTTGAGAGTACGATGCAATATCCACTCTTTTTAATGAATTGACATAAAGAACAACAACTATTAATTGTGGAAGGTAATGATTGCACTTTGTATAATCTTAGAAGATAGTAAATTCTTCACTTGAAAATGTGTGCGATTTTAAATTTCCTCTTTTATGTTTCCAGAAATAGGGCATCCAAAATAAAATTTTAATTGCAAAGTTTATATTTTCAGCCATGTAAAAAAACAAAACAAAACAGTTCAGTTAATATATTTAGTGATGATAACAGAGGAACCCTTTGGCCTTAAGCGTGTAACTTGAAAAATAAGGATCTTAAATGTAATGTTGTACTCTGTCATATATATGACATCTGAGGGCTTATTGAAATCTAGGAATGCATGACTAAGGTTCATTGAAAAAGAGAAATGAACTTTTAAGTGGCCAGTGTGAATATTAAATAACTGCAAACTACTTGTTTGCCCAGTACAATTCAGTACAAATTATCTTTCATTAGTTCTAATAAATTGAGAGTGCATTGTTTAGATAAATTTTAAACACAATAGAAGAGTGTCTGTAATTTGAAAATTAAATTTTGCTAACAAAATTAAAATTTCTTAGTTTGGATTGCTTCCAGGTTAACATATTATTGAGAAGGTCCCATTGAATACTGCAGATCAATACAGTGAAGGGTTAATTGTGAAAACTGATATAAATTTTATTTTCTTATAAATCAAGAAGTTGGTAAAGTGCACACTTACCGTTGATCATTAGAATACAAAACTATCTGTTAAAATCAATTAACATGCATATCTGATGACTGATTGTATAAATATGAAAGTCAAATAATTGTAATCGTTAACCATGGCTTCAGGTCATATGAGTTGTCAGCTCAAAAAAAGTAGAGGAGAAAGAGGTTGATTTGCATATATTTAATGTGGCATGCTGTACATGTGGGAATTTGAGATAAACCTTAGCTGGTAATCTGCTTGTTTTTATCTAAAAATCGACTAGGAAATGTGGGTCATAACAGTCAAATGAGCTATGTCTTGTATTGATAGGAGTTATTTCAGTAGTTTGGGATTTAACATTTTGCTGTTTCAATATTTTAGAATTGATTTTTACCTTAGAGACAATTGGAAGAAGCTGGTTAAAAAGTTATTCAGAAATACTCGAAGTTTTTGCCAAGAACATACTCTAAATTATCCTATAACATTGTAGGACTGAGTTACTTTTACAGTTTTTAGTCAGAGTTATCAATACGTAAAAATCACACTCTTTTACTTTTTATTATTTAAAAAATAAATACATTTAAAATTTTTATGAAGTACTGTACTGCGTCACAAAAGTATCTTTCTATGTGAAGTGAGCCAGACAGATAATCTTTAATTGATCAATTGTTATAAATAGAAGGAGGAAATTGTGGCACAAGAATACAAGAATGAACCTTCTAGTATTGAAATATTTATACATTATTTAAGTTCTTATATGAAAACTTGTATGTAAACTTATAAATTGTTATAAACAATTGCAGGTTTCTTTTATTTTTTGTTGTTGATAATGCTAAATATTTCGTGTAACTTTATAACAATTCCAGGAATCCTTGAAAAGTGGGTCAGAATATAATGGCCAGTACCTTACATTGGTATAATCTAGTTAATCAGGTCTGTCCTGCCTTTTTCTTTCTCCCTGTGTTTACTCCTGAGTATTAAAAAAAAAAAAAAAAAAAATCCTAAATTTTGATGTTGCATGGCAATCTCTTTCTAAAATTTCCCTGTTTCCTATATTTCCTAGTTTCCTATATTCCTGTATCTCCTATATTCAAAGGAAGCAAGCAGCAGTATGTGGTTTCTTTTGGTCTGATTTGTGCCTTCAAACTAAGAAACCTTCTAATAATGTCAATATCTAAAGGAGGAAAATGAAACAGCTTTGTTGCTCAGTCCTTTTACTATGCGCATGATTTATAATTTTGCCATTGTAAATATTTGAAATTTGTTTTTATGTGTGGGGTACAATCCAGTTCCTTGAATTACCACCCAAATTAACTTGAGTGCCAGGAGGGGAGCCTCTGTGTAGTGGCACAGCTTCCCAAATTGGGCAGAGTAGAGAATGCACGTGATTACTTGATTTTTGCTGTTCTTCTCAGTGAAGTAGACCTGAACATCAGTGCCTTCTGCTTTAGTTTTCTGTTGACACATCTTCCTCATGATCTGCATGATGTAAGGCACTATATGATGTTTGAGGGCTGGAGGGGAAGAGGACCAGCTGGGAGAAGAAAGGAAAGGAACCAAATTCAGTTTCTGCCTTTGTCTCTTGTGTAGGGTGGAATTTTCATGTGATTTCAAGTGGGGAAAAGGTGGCAGCATCCCAAGCCATTGGCTGGTGTGGGTCCCTCTTTTAATGATTTACATGTCTTATTTGAGCAGGTAATTATGGCACTCCAGCTTAGACAGAAGTAGTTGTGTGGGGAGGTGAGTTCTGTAACCACAGATTAGAAACCCAAATTAAACATGAAAGTAATTAAAAAATGAGTAAATTTTAAAAGGAAAAAATTCGGGTTTAAGACATCAGTAACTGTAATTACAGTTTTAGCTCTACTGTAACTCATTGGTGAAAAATCACTGCTACCAGAGGCTCCAAAGCTGCAAATGAATGCTCTGTGACTAAATGGTTCTTCCTGTAGAAGGTCTGATTCCAGAACCTCCAGAGCCATTGTAGGTCCCAGTAATCCTCAGAATGTTTTAATGTGTGACAGTGTAGGCTGCTTTTACAATAACCCATTGCTTTTAAAAAGAAACATTTGGGATATATATGATTTTTTGGGGGGCTGGATGGGATTCAGAGATGTGGTGTGGGAATGAATTGTCATTTTCAAAGAGAAATCTGTACACTAAATGAGAATACTTTAATAAAAAAACCCAGTCTCATTTGTCCCACTTCAGAAACACATACTGTGAGGAGAAAGTGCTTCAGGTTCCTTAAAATATAGAAGTTTTTGTACTGTTGTGTCTTGAGGCTTGCAGTGTTATTAGCTCAAAGGGGAGGTATGCTTTTTCATGATGACTATATTTAGCCAGGAGGAATAGTCCTTTTTAAAGCAAATTGAAATGAGTGTATGAGAGCGTGAAATTATCAGCAGCAGTGGTGCACATTTACATTACTTCTACATACTCTTTTGAATGACCACACAACAGAACAAGTACTTCATTTCCACTGTGTTGATTTTTCTTGACAAAACATGGCAGTCTATCCAAAGGAGGGTGTTAAGCCAAGATAAATATAAAATTTATGATTAAGCAAAGTGTTTTCTTATTATAATCCCTAAAGAGAATTTGAGACTTGTTAAATATAACGTGCCCAGGTAGTTTTAAGAGTAAATTATCCTTTATGCTTTTAAATGCTGAAATACAGCAGCACCATCAGCAATTTGAGATACTGCTTTGAGAAACAACACTGCACACTGACTTCCTTTGAAATGAGGAGCAAAAAACCATGCATATATACAACATATAACTTCAGGTTTGATGTATTCCTTCATTTTTGTCGTCCATACAGATATAAAGAATCCGTGTCAGTAGCATGGTTTCTAAAACTGTCTTGCTCTTTCCTGTGTATAATGTGTGTTATCGAAGAAAGCGAATAAACCTTTTTGACGGAACAGATAAAAGTTGGTAGCATGATTACACTTGTGGCGCATTTCTTCAACTGCTGTATTTACAGAGTACCACTTTGAAGAAAGCTGTGGTGACTGTCAGTATTATTCATTAAAATAAATGGAGACTGAAAATTGATTGAGGAGAAGTGTGGATTTTGACCTTTGTGGTACCAATGTTGGCTTTGGAGTGCAGTATTCTAATTAAATTGTGAATGTACTTAGATAGTGGGTATTAAATGATCTCACTGTATTCTTTCAAGGACTATGAACTTCCAAAATCAAGGATAACATTAGATGTCAGCCAAGTATTTTGTCCTTCTCGTGGTTTGTCTTTACATCTGAATTAGTGCCAGTTTGCACAGATTGTGTGTCAGCTTAAATACAAGAAACAGGCCTCAGTCTGCTTGAACTCGTTCCACCAAAGACTTCTAAAAACTTTCGGTAGTCTGCAAACTGTAATGGTTGTTTCACATTAAGTTGCTTTGTAGAATTATAAAACAGCTTTTCTTGTGCTTTCAAATAAAATGTTGTCATCTGCTAATGAATGAGATACCATCTGTAATAATTAAGGTTATTCTACTTGTTTTTCCCCTGCAGCAAAACTTCTGAAGGTTTGCAGAAGACAATAAGAGAACCACCAAGAAGGCTATTGCAGTCTTGTAAGTACTGCACCCAGAAAAAAAAAGAAATATGTGAATTAAGAATGTTGTAAAGAGATTTTCATTTTTTGGGGGGGAAAAATGAGCTACATAAAGGGATTACATGTAAAATACAGAGCAGAATGTATTGTAGCAATCATGTTAATAATTTACAAGGGAAAAACTGCACTCTTGTAAAATCTAAAATTGTATCCTTGTGCAGTGTAATCAGGAATTCACCAATAGCAGTGAGAAATATTTCTCTATCCACCAAAGATTGATCTAGTTTATATACATTTGTTTATTTAAAACTATCAGAATTTAGAAAATCATTGTAGTTTTGTAGGTTTGTCATTTGTTTTAGTGACTTATTGTTTAGGTTATTTTGCAGAATTATTTATTTGCTGATTTATTTATGTATTTCATTATTTATTTATTTGATTATTTAGTAAATTATTTATCTGATGAATTATTAATACATCTTCATGACATGCTTTAAATTATTTATAACTTAATTTTGAGTTTATTGCTTTTCGACGCTGCATTGTTACTGACTAGTTTTGATTTTTTTTTCTTAGTTCTTGAAAATTAAAGTACTAGCTCTAAGGCAAAAGTATATTCTTTGCAGAATCCATAGATGGTTTTCAATGAAGTAATTTACCATGTAGATACTAATTTTGTTTAGTTTTATATTCCTTAATACCACTTTTCTACTTACTTAGCTTTTGCTTCTATGATTTCATAGGTGTGTCAAGATCAAATGAGTGACCTTTAAGGGGTAAAGATAAATGTCTACTTTAAACTGTGTAGAAATAGAGTAGTTTTATTTCCCCTTAATAAGTATTCTTTAATTATTCTTCAAGTTAACATATATTTTTGTCACTGTAAAATGAATGTTTTTAAAATGAGGCTTTTGATGTTTGAACTAAATACATTTAACTTTTAATAAGAAAATAAAATATTCACATTAATAACCCATATGAAGAATTCTTTTTCAGTGGTGAGGTTTGAAATACATAGGGAGGAATGCTGGTATCTTTAGATGACACATGCAGAAAGAGATACATGTTAAGGAAAGGAAGGTGGATGGAGAGTAAGGGTTTTTTTTTTCTCCCAGGGTTTTTTGAATGCATAGAAATTTATAAGCTCTTCAAATTTAATATGCCTGTGTTATTGTACAGAAACTACTTCCAGGTTCTGTGATCATAAAGAATAATTTCTAGTGCACAACATAGTGGGAAACCTGTTTTTGTGTTCCTTTCCTCTGCCAATCAAAAAGGTCGGAAATATCACCTTTATTCCATAGAGGCTTGAGTGACTGTATAAGGACAGTGTAAGGGGCCAATTTCAGGCTTTAGCTGTGGGCACCAGCTCAACAGAGTTTAAAACTGGTGCCTGGGATCAGAATTTGACTTGGAGTCAATTCTGAGTGATGGACTCTTCAGGGCCAGTGAGCCACCTTATTCCTGAAGTTGCCTATTTATTTGGCCTCGGTTCCCAGCGAGTACCTCAGGCAGTCCGAAAGCACCTTGCAGGACTGACAGCCCTGTTTCAGAGCTGAAATGAATAGGGCAAAGAAGCAGTTCCTCTGCAGAAGTGCTGTGTGCATAATGTGGCCTTTATTCCATGTTTAGTGTTTGAAATGAATTACTATATACTTTAAAGTTTTAACACAGCATGGAAAGGCTGCATTGTACATTTCAAGTTTCAATGCTGTTGAAATACAGTAGAAATGGCCTCTGTAGACAGGTTTCACTATAGAACTTAAATTATGCATGTGTATATCCAAATTCCTTATTTTGAAATATTGAATGTATGAATATTTAATTTGTATCTTGCTTTAGTATCTTCATATGCTTGCCTTAAAGGAAGCTGTTTCCTTTGATTTATATACATGGATAAAAATGTGTGTACAGTATGTATCAATAGTTTTTCTCTCTGTGGTGTTAGATGAACAGCTTTAGATAATGATAGCTACTGATTTTTATTCTGCAGCTTGCTACCATTGTATAAAACGTAAATTTGCTGTATTTGTTCTATTAATCTTACTTGAATTTCAAATTCATTTGCTTTCCAGAAATATTTTCTTAATTACACGCGTTAAGAAAAGTCAAGTATGTTGCGGATCTTAATGATGCAGTATTTTTGGTCTGTGCACAGTAACAAAGCTCTGAATATTATTATTTGGGGCAGAGTTCCAATCTGAAATTTACATTTCTTCTTATTTGAATGTTTTCACTGAAGCTGAGAACTCCAAGGGAGTTCCTCAACATATCCTAGTTTATGCGATATGCTCTCTGAAATTTAGTACCCTCTTATTTCCTTTTGTAAATGAGGTCTTATTGTTGAATAAGACCTATTATAAGCAGCTACAAAGGTAAGTGCTGTCAGTGCATTCTGCCACCAGTTTCTTGAAGTATGAAACACTCCCTGAAAGACGTGCTACTACTGTTATGGGATAATATAACGCAGCTTATGTGTTGGCACTGAGAGTAGCTACTTCATAATGATGACAAGTGAAAGTACAGCCAAAGGTCACATTAAACAAGAGATTTCTTTCACACCTCATCCATTTTCTGGATGTGGTATGAAAATAGCTTTGTTCCTTATACTTAAGTATTTTTAACAAGGAAGTTATCTTGAAGTAATTTTTTATGCCGTGTATATTACTTTGTTCGTGTTTTAAGAGATAGACGATGGAATTCTAGCATGCTAAATTGATGCTACAAAAATGTTTGAAATTAGCTTAAATTTTAGTGTAGTTAGACAGCACAAGCAGTATTTCATTTCACTACATTTTTTAGTTTGCAGATTTGCTTAAAAACATAGCTTTAAGTTCTAGAAAAGGAGCTATTGATGCATGTTGTGGTTTAACCCAGCTGGCAACCAAATACTTTGTAGCCCCTCACTCAATGCCCCTCTCTGCCATGATGGGATGAGGAATAGAATTGGAAAATAATAAAACCCCATGAGATATTGAAATAAAAAGTGAAAGAAAGTAAAATATAATAATAATAGTAATGAGAAGAGAGGAAACAGGAGGAATGAAAGCCAAGAAAAACAATAAAAATAAAATTAATTGCTCACCACCTGCTGACTGTCCCCCAGCTTGTGTCTCTCCTTGAGCAGTGATTGGCTTCTTCTGGTCAACTCCTCCCAGTTTATATACTGGCCATGATGTTCTGGGGTATGGAATATCCCTTTGGCCAGTTTGGATCAGCTGTTCTGACTGTGCTGCCTTCCAGCTTCTTGTGCACCTCCACACTGGCAGAATATGAGACACTGAAAAGTCCTTTGACTTAGACTAAGCACTGCTTAACAACAACAAAAACATCAGTGTGTTACCAACATTATTCTCATCCTAAATCCAACACAGCTCTGTACCATCTCCTGAGGAAGAAAATGAACTCTATTGCAACCAAAACCAGGGCACTCTGCGGAGTGGTATTTATACTGATGTTGCATGACCATGGGTTTATTCTTTTTTGTATCTTTTAAAAAGAAAAATACTTTTTTTTTCTGAAGTGAAAAAAAAAAAGTCTTGGAGTCTGTTCAGAAATAGGAAAAGAGTCAACCTGGCTGTGTTGACAGTTTCATAGCTCTGCTTTGATGAGATTCTACCAGTATTGTTAAAGGATAATTCCTGCTGAAATGGTGAACCAGGGTGCTAAAATAAGACAACATTTTAGAAAAATGATTAGTAAGTATTAGATAATGAACATGAAGCTGACTTGTTTCATAGAGAGTGTTGAACAGTTAGGAGATACTGGTTGGGAAGCCTAAATCTGGTATATTATTGGTAGGTATATTTCTGTTCTAATCTAACTCCATAGAAATTGCAGAAGCCATATTAAGCTCTTCTTCAATTTGTTTCATACAGATAAAAGAATTTGCATCTCATGACTCACATATTTCCTGTTGTATCTTTAATACAGCCATTTTTAGTATTTTTCTTGCCTCTATCCTCTATTGGTATGCTTAGAGAGTCTGTGTGTAGGAGCTTGTTATTTCACCCGTGAGGCAAGGAGGAGTTCAAATCAATAGCAGTGTGTTGTTGACACTAAATGATGTTTCTTCTTGCCACAATAAGACTTGATTTTGTCATCCTAATGATGCTAGCTTGCTTCACAGAATAGGGATCAGCACTCTCTCAAATCAAACTTTACAAGTTTAAAAAGAAGGAAATACTAGAAAAATAATCCAGTATTTGTGACCAAACATATGCGTTGGCTTTGTAAAATGAATATTCAAGTTCTGTTTCATTTTATGGGGGAGCTGCTTTGCAAGGCATTTTGGAAGTCTGTTTTAAGGGATGTAAGATTGATCAGAGCTGACATTGATGAAAGTCTCATATTTTAAAAAGATGTTGCAGACATTATTTAAAATATAAGTTCGCATGAAATGTAGGTCTTAGTAAGACCTTGGCTAAAGAAACCTAACAAAACAAGAAGCTTCAAGCTAGTAGAAATTCTGTGTTTCACAGAAAAATCTTTGCAGCATTGCTTAGAAAGAGAATGTCTGCAAGAGGGAGTAAGTACAATCAGCAAGACATTACCAGGCCTAGTCCATGATTGCAGTCTACAGCATGGTCCAAAAGGAAAAAGCAGTTGTTCCTGACTCAAACTAAGGATCACACAGGGAGGCTGCAGCTATAGGAGGATGAGAATTTGAGAGAAATGGTGTAACCATGGTAAGCAATATTATGATGGTAGGAATTTCCTGGCTTAATATTGGTAGAAACAGTGGGTTATTAAGAGCACAGGGTCTTTTGTGTTGGACATCTGAAAGCAATTACAGAGTTGAATCATTCTATTACATTATCAAAATATCTACCTACTTACAACAATATTTGTGCATTTATTTACATAGTTTTTGTGGTAGGAAAGATGTTACCTTTTTATCTGAAAGAACTTTAAAAGGTATGTCTGCATGATTAAACATTCACATTGTAAATTGTTCTGTTTGCACTGTTATCATTGTTTTGTATTTTTATGCAAAACATGGCTTCTCAGATGTTCACAGTGTAAACTGCAATCTAATATTTTTTGATTTTACAATATCTCCCCTTCCCACTTCTTCTATAGGATATTCATAAATTCACCTTACGTAAACTGTCCATATATTGTGGTGTATTTCTGGAAGAGGAAATACCTCCTATTTTGCAGGCAGTGAAATAAATCCTCATGAGAATTACAGTAACTAGTTATATTTCAGTAATGGTAGTGAATATTATGTAAGCTTTAAGCAATATTTAGTGGGGAGTTTTTTATTTATGTTAACTGTGGGGAGTGGGTAGCATCTAAAAGATGACTAGCAACTTGAGAAACATAGCTTGTTGAGTTTATCAGCCTCAAATCCCAAATGTTTTTGCTGATTCTGTTTCATACTGAAATACGTTTTAATGATTTTGCTGATGTCTAGATAAGGATCACTTTGCAAGTTTGTCTATACTGACAAGACGCATCTACCTTGAATGTGACTTACTAGCAGCATGGTAGTAGTCAGAGTATTGTAATCTTGTTCATTCTGTCTCCAGTGCTGAGAGAAGCTAAAAATCAGTTTTTCTAGTGTAGCTACCACTTATTTGCATGAAGTTAGTATTCTTGTAGAATACCACCAGCATACCTTGTCCTGCCATGTGCAGGTATAGTATCTTACCATATGCATTAAGATGCCTATCAGAAAGAGCCTCTAACATCTTACTGACGATACAGTGAAGAGTCAAGAAGTTCAATGAAGAAAGTTATCCCTGTGTGGTGACTCTACTGAAGTAGGTTTTTCCTTTCAGCTGAAATTCTGATCTTGTAAACATTCAAGTGTAACTTAAGACAAGCTGATAGTAGCACTGAAGATGATGAATATATTCTCTACAGCATTATATTTAGTAAACATTAATTTTAGGCTATTTCTTTATTCCAGGCACTTGGATTTGACATATGGGTATAGCTGGATTTAACATTCCTTACTCTGTTGTGAGAATAAGCAAACATTAAAAACATCCCTTACAGTAGTTACAAAAGCAGCAAAAATATTAAGTGTGAAGAGCTTTATTATTCTTTCTTTCTTGATTGTTATTTATATTGAGTCTCATGTTTCTATATGTCAGAGTATGTGTGTAGTTAGTTCCATGTTTCAGTTGATCAGAATTTTAAAAGATCTGAGGCATCTGGGACAGTCCCATATTTATCTCAATTCCAACATTTCATACAAAATGTTTTAGATTAGTACTACAAAACTTAACTTTCGGTTAGTAAGCTTCAGCATGAAATTCATATGACTTAAACTTTTCCATTCACTTTTTTTACTTTTTTCTGGTTTCATACAGTTCATTTTCTATACAGTTTGTTTTTGTTTCTCTGCTAGGAAACTCCTTGTCCTGGTGTATCTAAGATATATTTTTTTAGTTGATTCAAAAGATAATTTTCTTAACATTTTCTTTCTCAGTTTCTGAACAGTTTTGTTTACTTTGTTATGCCTGCTTGTTCTTAATAAATACCTGTACTAGCTGGAAATGAAAAACTTGGAATTAGGAAGTTTATTTTGGTAACAACCTCAAAAAAATTTAAATATTTTGTTTCTCTTTAATCACCTAAAAAAATGCTATTCTTAAAATTTTCTTAGAGAGAGCCTTTATTGTATGCACGTGCATGCTATACATTCTTGGAACAATTAGTAAAACTACAGGCACATCTGAAGGCGTATTCTGCATTTTTAGTGAAACATATTTTGAATAACTAGCTGATCTATGGAGTAGAGTTGTCCATTGATTCTAAAGATATTTTTTTTTGTGCTCAGACAAATCAAGATGGTAATCATTTATAATTTCTTGCCTTCATGAAAAGGAGTGATGAATAATATGTTTGGAAGGAATGCATGAGTCATGAAATGGTGAGCTGGGCAATCATGGAAAAATTCACTTTAAAAATTTCCTTTTGCTTACCAGTATCTGTAATGTGAGTTCAGTTTTCTGTAGCATAATCCAGAAATTACAATGGTAGAGGTTTTAATAAAAATCTTGGGTGGATGAACAACTCCCCTAAGTTGAACTGAACATTGCTTGGTGGGTTATGAAAAGGAATTTTTTAACTCTCAACTAAAAGTGGTTGTGGATACAGTGATCAGAGGACACTCCCTATTCTTACCCCTGTTTGGATGTGAAAATAAAATGTCTTAAAATATACTACAGTTAATATGGAATGAAGTCTTCAAAGTATCTGCACTATTATGAAACAGCTTTTAAGAGAGCTGTTAAAATATTGATAACTTGGTAGAGCACTTCAAAAATTCTTTCTTATATTTCAGAGGAAAATCTGTGTAGCCAGTGCACATTTGAACCTTTTTGTGAGATATACACAGAAGAGAAGTTTTGTTACTAAATAGATGGTTCAATTTGTCATAGCTCCACCGGCCAAAAAAAAAAAATCCATCTTGTTTTCAGTTTTTTTCCTATACTAAAATCATCAAGGAGGTATTGAATAATTGCACAGCAGAATCAAGCACCAAATCTGAGTCCCGGGCAAGACTCACATAACCAGCTGTTGTTCTCCCTGCAGTGACCTGGGCTAGGCAGCCTAGCATCTGCCTCTGTTTTCTTTTCAGTGACCCAAGCCAGATTTCTTCAAAGTCTATTGCTGATATTTTCCCTACAGTCATTCATGCTAATTTCTTTTACAGGCTACAGCTGGTTTTGAAAGATCTTTTCCATTTTCTTTTCTGACTTCTTTCTGTAAATTTAAAGTGGTGATTTTTTTTAAATCACCAGGTAATCTTGACCATAGGACTGTTCTGGTTGTCTTGCTTTAAGGTATGTGTCAGCACTGTACAAAAAGGGTAAATTAGATTTACTTTCCAAAGGAAGGTTCAGTCTGGTCCTTATGGAAGAAGAATCCTGATCTTGAACTGAGTTCATTACAGTCATTTAACTTGAGAGAATCAATGTGTTGGTGGTGGCTTGGGATGGAGCAGAGCTCAGAAAAATCCAAAGCAGAAAGGTAGATATTTTGCTCTGTGAACCAACAGTATGAAAAGATTGTGTGGTAAAATGCTCTAAATGAGAAGAAATGGCTATTAATGATATAAAAC
Organism: Zonotrichia leucophrys gambelii; assembly: GCF_028769735.1. NCBI lineage: Eukaryota > Metazoa > Chordata > Aves > Passeriformes > Passerellidae > Zonotrichia > Zonotrichia leucophrys. The sequence continues at coordinate 37,064,556 of NC_088171.1, read as the reverse complement.
TGTTAATTATGGGATTAAGCTGACCTCAGGAAGGCAATATTGCTAAATAGCTAAATGCAAACCAATAAAGTGTAAGTTTGCAATTTTGGTGGAGATGTGGCTCAGCTTTCGCAGTTGCTGCTAATGGAAATTACGGAAAACATTTTAAAAGGACTAATTTTTTAAAAAGAACCCAAAAGATTGTGGTTCTCTTGTTTCTTTTTTTTTCCTATAAAGCATTCAAATCTTAAAGTAGGAACCAGAGGTTTCTGGCTCTTTGCACATTTATTTTAGGAGAGATCATGCACCTTGCTTTCAGTTTGCAAAATCAAAATTACTTTGACAACTTCAGTTTATGTGGATAAGTGAATAAAAAGTGAAGTAAAGGTGAAGTTTATGTGGGCAACTGAAGTAAAAAAAAAAATACTCTGGCTACTACTGAGTGACTAAATTTTTCTTTCACTGAAAATGCAAGTGATATGGATAACACAAACATTTTAGCCTTTCTAGATCAATATTAAGTGCTTTTTCAGCTATCTTTGTTCTGGGACAGATTGGTTATTGTCTGAATAAATGCTACTCTGCGGTCTAAACTGAAGCATAATAATGATGACTCTTTGGGAGAGCCACTTCAGGTACTGAAGAAAGTAGCCTTGCAAAGCTCCTTCCCTAGCCTTGTGTTTTCACCACTTTTATGCAGTCTGCTGCTTGCACATACAGGCATTCTTTTGCTATGTTGGTTTTAAACTTTATTAATTTTCTGATCTTACTACATTAGTGCTAGTTCAAGGAAGGAGTGAAAAAAAGACAGTTGAAGGGGGTAGGAGACAGTCATGAAGCAATACTCAGACCCAGTTCTTAGGAATGGTGAGAACAATAGTGCTGCCAGATTGATGAAATGCACTGGTATTAATTGCTTACTGTCTCCTTAAATTTCTCTGTTTGTATTTTACAACAGCAGGAGTAAAAATGATGTGTTTTACTACTTTTGACTCTAATTTACTCATTTCTGCTGTTCTTGGTCTTCTTCAGAAAGTACAACATTGTTTTAAAAACTTCTCGACACCAGAAAAAAAAATGCAGGAAAAATGCCTGTACTGTTGGAAAAAAATTAGTTGTTTGGCTCAATATGATAGGATTTTTCTTAAGTAAGTTCCCTGTGATGCATTCTTTCTTCAGTGTTCCAAAGCTGTCTTAAGGTAAAAATGTATGTGTAATTTTATAAGGCTTAATTGACATCCTCTGTACAGGAATTCAAATTTTATCTTGCAATTTTTCTCATATGCACCTCTATTAGTTCTTCCATCTTGTAAGTCTTTGGTTTTCAACATTTACCTGAATTTTTCCCTTCAAAACCTTTCTTTCTAGTTCTTTTGCTGTTCTGGTACAGACAAGAATGAATGTTCAAACCCCTGTTTTCAAAACTCATGCTCTGGTTAGATTCAAGATATGTGTCAGTCCTTGTGAATATTAATATTTTGATGTCAAAGAAATATTTTAATGCAATTATTTCATTAAGATCCTGCTATCAACTACAGGATTTTGTTCACATGATGCTTTCAGAGCCTTAAAAATAACAGAAAAATAATGTGCTTGACAATATTTGAAAATGTGTATATATATTTTTATTGCCAGTGTTGTATACAAATAACTTGAGCAAAACCTTTTATGCTTTCCCGTAAATCAAATTACAGATTGACATAATATTGAAGGTTAGAAGACTCCATTAGAGATCATCAAGTGCAACCTCTTATCTCCATGCAGGCTCAGTTGGAGCAGGTGTTTAAGGAGGTTGTGTCATTGGGTTTTGAGTATCTGCAAAGGTGGAGCCTTCACAACTGTTCTGGACTACCTGTTCCAGTCTTTGATTATAAGTAAAAGAAGTTCTTAGTATTTTTAAATTAGTTTCCTTGTATTCATATCCATTAACTTTTGTCTGTTGACTGGTTGCCATTTAAATGAATTGGGCTCAGTTTTCTGCACTCCTTCCCATCAGAAATGTCTAGAAATAGATAAAAGCCCCAGAGCATTCTCCTCTGTGGGCTGAACAGTCCCAGCTCTCTCAATATCTGCTTGTATTTAATATGCTTAAACCCTTCATCACCTTTCAGACCCTTTGCTGGGTACACTGCAGTAAGTCCATGTCTTTCTTATACTGGGGAGCTCAAAACTGTATTGAGAATTCCAGAAGGATATCACCAATGCTGTCTAAAGAGGAAGAATCACATCCCCTGACTTTCCAGTAAAACACCTTCTAATGATCTTTACCTCTTTGCTGTGAGTTCTCATGGTTGGCTCATGTTCAGCATGGTGTCCACTAGATTGCTTGGGCTCTTTTCTGCAAAGATCTGCAGATCCTTGGCTCTCAGGCTGTAGCGTGGCACATGGTGTAATTCTTTGTGCTGATTTATGTGAGGCTGACCAGCTTGTAAATCCATGGATCCTCCTTTGTGCTATTCTTCAATAGAAGAATTGAGTGGTGGCATTTTGTTTACTGATGTGCTTGGGACCCTGCTTTGATCTCTACACTCCTTCACGTATGACTTCAGACCAGTTTGTGTGTCTTTGCTTCAATCTCATGTATGATTTGTTCTTGTATTTGAGCTCTGTCAGCTGCTGCTTGTTCAGCCGTTTAGGTCTTCTACCACATTTGCTCATTTTCATAGTTTTTGGCATGTACTGTTCTTAGGGTTGAAGGAGGACATCCCTGACAATTAAGTTTTCCTGGACCCTTCTATCTATAGCCATCTGCCATGTGATTCATCCAAGCAGATCCCTGAACAGGTCATAGTCTCCTCTGCTGAAGTCTGGGCTTATGACCCAGCTTTTTTCTTTCTTACCTCCTCTCAGAGTGCAGAATTCCACCATCTTGTGCTAACTGCAGCTAAGGTCGTCTCCAGCTTCTATATCCTTAATCTGTTACTCTTTGTGTGTAAGTATGGGATCCAACAGAAGGTCTTCCCCTCAATAGCTCCTTGATAATTTGTGTCATGAACTTGTGATCCACACACTTCAGAAAACCTCTGGATTGCTTGATCCATGCTATGTTGCTCCTTTAACCTGGCAAGGTTAAACTGTGCAAGGAGAACAAGGTCCTGCAAATGTGAGGGGAGTTGTAGGGAGTGTTACCCGAGGAACCGTTCCACTGAGAGATTTGGTTTGTAAAGGTAAGAAAAAATAGTGCCTTTTCAAAAGGGAGAAAGGGAGAATATATGGAGTAAGTTTAAAAGAATAATTACTTGCTTAATTCATATTAGGAATTTATCTGATTAGATAGAAAGGATTTGGGATTTAATTTTTACTCAAATACTGTATATGAAGCAAAGGATTAGTGAATATTTTGCTAAATAGCTGAGAAAATTGCAACTAAATATTTTGTATTTCCTCATGCATTATTAACATTGCTTCTGTGAAAACATGATCATCCTCACTATTTCTTTTTGACAGCAAATTCCACAAAAAATTCTGCTAACAGATTATTAAATAATTGGGAGAACGACTGGAGGAGGAAGGGGTCACATAGTAGAATTGTCATAAGCCCTGTGATGCCAGGTTTCATTTTCTGATATTCAGTCTTTTTCAGCCTTTTACCTTCAGTTACATTTTTAAAATATATTGTTGTTAGAACTATAACTGAATTTTAATGGTATATCTTTTTTCTTTCTGAAGTTTTAGAATTGAACAGTTAAAGCATCTTAGAGACCTCGTGTTTGAACGTATTTGAGCTTTGGAAGTTGCAATGTTCTAGTTTTCTTACATTGTTCTCAAGTAGATAGTGTGCCCATAATCTTAATAATCTAAGAACAGCAAACACACAGCTGAAGTGCATTCCATTCATTCAGATAAGAGGCGTTACTTGTTCCATATGGTTGTGTCTACCAACCTGTTAGCTAAAACGTGATTAGAAGTTGAGTTGCTTTCTCTCATGCTGCCTTTGTTATGCTGATTATGAGAGTATGTTGCTCCCTAAGTCTGGGCATTTTGTTACATAGAGAGTGATTTTTCACTGCAAAATTACTGTGGCTTTTATTTGTTGTGTGAAGTAGCAAAATGAAGTGGTTTGTGTGATGCTTGTTTGTGCAGAATGCAGAAAAGATCATAGCATATGCTGGTTTTGATATATACTTATAGCTGCCTTATTTCATGGATGGGCTAGATATCCCCCAATATGTGGACAACATGAACGAGGCCTGCTTCTACTACTAAATAATAATTCTTTACTCTAATCGCAGAATGAGCCAGGCTGGAAGGGACCACAGTGGGTTATCTGGTCCAATCTTGCTGCTCCAGCAGAGTCATCCTATGGCAAATGGCACATCTAAATGATTCTTGAATATCTCCAGTGAGGGAGACTTCACAACCTCTGTGTTCCAGTGCCTGGTCACTCACACAGTAAAGTTCTTTCGCATGTTCAAGTGGAACTTCCTGTGCATCAGTTTCTGCCCATTGCCTCTCTGTCCTATTGCTCAGCACCACTGAGCAGAGCCTGGCTCCATCCTCTTGATAGCCCCTCTTCAGATACTTATAATAATGAGATCTGCTCTCGGTTATCTCTTCTTGAGGCTAAACAGGCCTAACTCTTTCATCCTTTCCTTATTAGAGAAATGCTTGAGTCCCTTAATGGTCTTTCCATCTTCTACTGGACCCGCCCCAGGAGCTCCATGTCTTTTTTTTTTTGGCTGAGAGGAGTCCAGAAGTGGATGCAGCCCTCCAGGTGTGTCCTCACCAGGGCTGAGTAGAGGGGCATGATCACCTCCCTTGCTCTGCTAAAAGCTCTTTTTTTAATGATTCCCCTGGTCTTCTTGGGCAAACTGCTGGCTCATGGAAAGCTTGCTGTCTACCAGGACATCTGCAGCTTCTTCTGCAAAGCTGATTTCCAGGCCCACAGCCTGTGCTGTTGCATAGGGTTATTCCTTCCCCAGCTGCCAGAAACTACATTTGCCTTTCTTGAGTTTTAGAAGGTTCTTCCCTTCCCTTCTCTCCAGCCTGTTCATGTCCTTATGAAAGGTTGCACAGCCCTCTGGAGTATTGGCCACTCCTCCCAGCTTTGTGTCATCAGTGATCTTGCTGGTGAGGCATCTGCCCCTTCATCCAAGTCACTGATGAACAAGTTCAACAATATTGGGCCCAGAACAGAACTCTGATGAGCACCAGTGGTGACAGGACTCAAACTGAACTCTGTGCCCCCGATTACAAGCCTCAGGTTCAGCCAGTTCTCAATCCACCCCACTGTTGACTCATCCAGTCCACTCTTCCTGAGTTTGCCCATGTGGATATTGTGAGAATGTCAAAAGTCTTGCTGAGGTCAAAGTGGACAATACTCACTGTGCTCTCCTCATCCACCCAGGTATTTGTTTCACTACAGAAGGCAGTCAGGTTGATGGTTGAGCATGATTTACCTTCATTGAATCCACACTGACTACTTCGGATCACTTCTTGTGATCCATGTGGATAGAGATGGCCTCCAGAATGAGGTGCTCCAACACTTTCCCACGGATTGAGGGGAGGCTGATTGGCCAGTAGTTCCCTGGGTCCTCCTCCTTGCTCTTTTTGAAGATCAGGGTGACATTTGCTTTCTTCCAGCCTTCAGGCACCCCTCCTGATAGTCATGGCCTTTCAGAAAGGACCATGAGCAGCCTAGCTGTGGTGTTCTCTAGCTCTCTTAGCACTCCTGGATGCATCCCTCCAGGGCCCATGGGCTTGTTGATGTCACGTTTAGCTAGGTGTTCTCTAACCCAATTCTCTTTGACCAATGGAAAGCCTTCCTTTCAACATTCCTTTACCCTGGTCTCTTGGGTCTGAGATTTCTGAGGTCTGCCCTTGTCGGTGAAACCAAGACTGGCCCCAACTTTCCCATCACCAACAAGGCATTCTCTGTTAGTATAAGGCTGAGCAGCCAGCACACCATTCTTTTTGGGATCCTCTGCTACCTGTCTCACACAGTTGTCACCCGTGCTTTTCCAGGAACCTCCTGGACTGTGAGTGCTATACTGTATTCTTCTCTAGCATTCCTCAGGTTGAAGTTGAAGACCCCCACAAGAATCAGGGCCTATACCTTTGAGGCTGCCCAAGAAGGCTTCGTCCACTTCCTTGTCCTGATCAGGTGTCCTGTAGCAAACAGCCACAGCAGTGTCACCTGTGCTAGTCTGCCCTTTTATCTTAACCCATAAGCTCTCAACTCACTCATCATCCATCCCAAGACAGAACTGAATGCATTCCATGTGTTGCCTCACATAGAGGGCAACTTCACCACAGCACCTTCCTGGTCTGTGTCTCCTAAACGGCGTGTAGTCCATCATGACAACATTCCAATCAGGAGCTCTCCTGCCACATCACTGTAATCTCATTGAGACCAAAGCCCTTTGGTCTCAATTGCACACCTGTCTTATTTTTCCAGTTTGTTTCCCATACTGCTTGCATTGCTTTACAGCACTTTCTAAAAAATATTTGATCATGTCAATATCCTAGTGGTGGTGAAAACGGACACCCTCTCATCCTGTGTTGTGGTTATGGCTCTGGATTCTTGTACTCACTGATGGTATCTTCTCTTAAGCCTCCTTTTGCTACCTTGGTGGTTGCTATAGGGTTCCTTTCTCACACCTCATGTCTGTCAAGCCTGGCTATGTCCCTCTTCAAATCTAGTTTAAAGCTTTTTCAGTGAACCCTGCTGACTCCTTTGCTAAAGTCTGAGCTAATGTCATACTCCCCTGTGTGAAGTCACTTCCTATCTAATCTCAATTTTTTTCATCTATTTCAGTCATTGAGAATGATCACTATGTGTGGGAAGAAAAACAGACTTTACAGGAAAATGGACCCGAATGTCTGAGCTGCAATAATGATTTTTTGGACTTGAAAATTAGATTTTTACACATTGCTGGTTTAACTGGGCTGACCAGCTGAGTGATCCGAATATTAAAACTAAAAATAAAACAAAAGTTGCCTCCTTCAAAAGAAGGGGAAGAAAGGGGCCATTTTTGCAATTTTTTTGTCAAGTATTTCTAAGTTGATGTCCTTGACTTTCTTTGATGAAACTCTTGGGAGTGAACTTTTTGGGTTTGGGTTTCTTTTTTTTCTTTTCCCCAGAGTCTTCTGCAGGTTTCAGACCTTTCTTAAAATTAATTCAATGTCTCAGAGGTTAGGTCAACATCTAGGGATAGTTCAGAGACTGGATTTTAACCTTTACTTAGGTCAAAAAGGTACCAGGTACTTAATGGGTAAAAAACCCAGGGTTTTTTACAGGCATTGTAGAGCTCTCCTTAGCATTTTCCTAAATTAAATTCTCTCTCATGTGTTTCAGTCTTGGAAATGCATTGTTTAGGGCTTCTATTCAGAAATGTACTCAACAGGATTCATAACTTTGGCTTACCTTTCATACCTTGTACGTTGCTGTGTTTTTTGTAATAGTGGACAGAAAATGGTTTATGGTAGCTCAGGTTGACATGTAGCTCTGGAGAATCTTGGAGGTTGAGCCTATGCTTTCTGCCAAAATGGTAATGATGGATGCACTGTTGATTTGTATACCTTCAGAAAGTGTTGCTGTGGGAATCAGGAGATGACAAGTTCAATCCTTAACTCACCACCACATACGCTCTGTGGCCCCTCTCTGTCTCACTTCCTTTTGATAATGTGGAAATGACAGATTTACTGAATGGCAAATACAGATAAAACTGAGTGTTTCTTTCTTCTTCCTCAAGGTTTTGTCAGAATGTACAAATAGCTGTGATGAAAAAAAAGTGAGGAAAGGAAGCTAGATTGATGGAGGTGAAAAATCACACCAAGAGTGACTGAGGAAATCTGTGAACCTATGCCTTAGGTGAGGATGTTTTGTCAAAACTGACATTTGCCAACATGATACTTCTTTTGAGATAAATACAAATATGAATTTACCCAGTACTTGCTTAGGACCATTTCTTTAAAGCAGGCGTTATTGGCTGTAGATAGACCCAGAACTGATAGGAGCATGAAGAAATGCAGTTAGTTTCTTATATGCTGAAAACTGTGTATGAGAATTTCTTGTACACTTTGTATTCTTCTAAAGACAGCAAAGATTTCAGTGAAACTTTCTAATTGTGTATATTAAGGCTGATTTATTCTCCTCCTTGGGCTTCATCCTTCTCAACCCCATTTTTTAATCTCAGACAATTTTGTATTTAACCTTTGAAGAAACACTACTTAAAACAATACTACATCATTTTTGTGTGAGAGAGATCATTTTGAGAGTCTACGATCATATCAATAGCTATAATTGCATTTTAATCAGAAAAAGATCAAATATTGAATTATTTTTCTTGCCAGAATTACTTCAGCCTCTGATTAGCCTATTATTTTCTGTGACCAGCTGTCACTTCCAGCACTTTTGCCTAAGAGTATAAACAGACTCCACAGATTTTTATGGTGGGGGCTTTTTTGGTTTGGGTTTGTTTGGTTTTTTATGAGAGAAATAAAACTTCATTGTGTACTTGCATTCAGGACTCTTTATTAATGGAATTGATGTCCAAATCCATTTTTCTCCTAGTCAAAAAGTCCTTGAACTTGTTCAAGAAAGATGCCATAACTAGTTGGCATCAAATTTAGACAAAAAACCAGCTTCCTGGATCTGTTCATTTATAGGACCTGTGTCTGTACTCTATAAGGAACAGGCAGCTTACTTTGTAATTTTTTTAAATTTGTTAACAGTAAATGCTTTCTTATAAATCTAGATAACTGACTGCAATGGCAAATGACTTTTGGCTTAATGATTTGATGCTGGGATCAAGTGTATTTTTGTCTTTGGTCGGTTTCCCAGAGTACGTTCCCTCTGTCTACTGAGACCTAAGGTTTTTGAAGGTGTTTTTGGCCCAGCTTGTGAGGAAAGCATAGAGACCAATACCTAGCCTGTGATTTAGTTCTCTAACTTATGCTTCATTTACATTATTGCTTTTTTAAAGATATTTTGGATTGTTTTAGAACATCTCCTGTCACAGTGACGAAATTACTCAGCCATTATAACAGTGTCATTCTCTTGAAAATTTTGGGAGGTTGACTTCAGCTTGTGCATGATTGGTTGCAGAGGATTTTGCATTTTAATTGAAGAAAGGAAATACCCTACTACAGAGTAAAATTTGGAGCACAGCTTTTACAGTCTTACTAAAAAGGACAATTGAGATTTGAGAAATACATAGGATAATTGCTTTCAAATAAATTATTGTGAATTTCCTGTGTTTGTGAAAATTTTTTGTGTTGTTAAAAGCAGTGTGAAAATATATTTTTATGTCAGCTATTTTGGACTGTACTTTTCTCTGTATTGAGATTAATGTTGAGAAAAAGGGTAAGGCATTTTTGTTATGGCCAATTTATTTTATTTCAGACTGTATTATCGTTTGGTGAAAGCCCTATTGATTAGCCTTCATAGCTTTACAGAGCTCTTCTTGTAAGCACTTAAAAGTTTGAGTTGTCTCCATCCCATAGGACAGAAAGAAAGCTGTTAGTACCATGAAATTCTTCTGTATGTTTCCAACAGGTTGAAGCCTCCTCTTGGAATGCAGAATATTAGCACATTAATGTTATTAACCCCTTTAGTACAAAATGGTTTTGGAAGCAAAAATATTTTTGTATCTTCAAAGTCTAGGTTGTTTCTTCTATGTCAGTACAGTTTCTTAAAGCTGAAAAATGTGTTGCTGTGCAACAAACAGATGCTGCTCTAACAATGCAATACATTATGTACAAAAATGATCTTGGTTTTAATCATAGATGCTGATTTAATGAGAGAAGACTATCTTACATCAAAAATGGATTTAGGGTGTGATTTTGTTTTCTCTATGTTTTCTCTACATAATTAATAGGAATATGGTACCTTATATATTCTCTTTTAAATTTGAAAATGTACTTTGGTTTTATGCCATTTTATACTCCTGTTTTCTAATTCTGCCTTGTACAATACTCTTTTTTAAATTCCTTTTTTGTGATATGAACACAAGGGCATTAGTAAATCTTGTATCTTTAGTGTATTTCCTAAGAAAGTATTGCCTTTTTACAGAATCATTATGTTCACGTTAATCCTTTCATTTTGCACAGATCTTCTTTTTCATTTATTTTCCAAATGTTTCCTTTCTGGTGTTTTCATCCTGCATTTGCCATCTTACATGTGGGACATATAAGATGTTTGTCTGTAAGTAATGTTAGTTTATGGATCAGAAAAACAATGCTCATCAATATCTTCAGACACTATCAGTACTTCATATCTTGAGAACACGCCTGACCCCCTGGGAGCATTTCATTGTTGATATCTCATCAGTTTAGCTTTCATTTTATTCTGCAGATATTTTGTAACTTAACTTCAGTTGCTAACTCTAATCCCTTCTATCACCAGTACAAATTTTGATTGACAATTTTACTTTTAGATAAAGTCAGATAATACTATACTTGGGGGGGAAAAAGTCTTCATATTGTGTTTTTAATTCCACTGAACCCAGCAGAGTTAAATGTAGTTTGGATGCACAGGGAAGAATTAATGATTGGAAGATACAGAGTTGGTAAATTATTTATTCTGGCCCTGAGGAAGCTGAAAAGCTGAGTGAAAGACTAATAAATCATTTGTGGTAGTGCTGGTTGTCACTTCCAATTATTTTAGACGGTTTTGTGATAAACTGCAGCACCTGCTAGATATCCCTGCACCATCCCTTGATGCTTGCAGTGCAGCTTGTTCAGTCGATTATCAAAGGCAAATTTGTCTAAAGTTTCCTCAGGTTGGAAAGAGAATTACTTTTCTCAGTCACCCCTTCCCCCATTTGTTAAGTTCCTTTTTCATTGCATGCATGTAATAGGCAAAATCAATGATATATGTAGAATTTTATTGACATAATGTACATTCAGGTATGGTTGATGAAACCACTGAGAAACAGGATGAAGGGTGATGTGTCTGTGAGTGTAAATGTACCTTTGAAAAGCTTGCTTGCTTTCATCTTTCTGAATAGCAGTTGTTTCTAAGGTATGAAAACTAGTCCTCTGTTTTTCTTGTCCTCTACTTTTGAGGATTATGTTGCAGCTGGTGCTGAAGTTACAGAGAAGACGAACTTGAATAGCAGTTGACTTTGTCACTTGGTAAACCTTTCTGCCACTTTTATCCTAAAGGTCTTAGTTTAAAATCATGATTACATGTACAGATCATACATGATATGTATGCATGCAACATTTGCATTATCAGATTAAGGCAGAGAAAAGTAGTTGAAGGACTGGAGAAAAGATTTAGGAAGAACACTGGAGTGATTTTTAAAAAGGGAAAGTAGCAAAATGTTGGAAAGATTAAGGCTGTTGTTAGAGAAAAACTGAACATGAGATAAAAGGTGAAGAAATAAAGAACTGAGCTGGGTTAGTGGAAGGCAGCTCTGTCTTTATACCACTTCACTGAGAATAACACTGTTAGTCATCATCTCGTATAGCTGCAGTCTGCACACCCTTTTCTCTGAGACAGAGGAACCAGGCCTACCCTGAAAATACTTGTCTTTCCAAACTGAGGAAGTGATAAAATATAATGCCATTCTATCTGCATTGCTTGCAACATTCTGGATTGTCATCTCAGAAAAGATAAAAAGAGTTTCCGAAAGTTGAGCTCAAAGTTTACATTGTGTGCTGTCTGAAGGATGGGGAGGAGGGAGCTCCTGATTGTTCAAGCGCTTAACACGTTCTATTTCTGCTCATCTTGGGGAAAGAACTGCAAAGGTTTAAAATTGCATTTATATTAAAATAAACTAAGTGCAAAGTAGGCAGCTTAAAGCTGTTGAGATTCTCTTTCATGTCTCTGTTACTGGTGAACTAATGCATCTTAACACATAGTGCCGAAGGACTTGCTTGTAGATGTTGAATGCTGTAACTTTACAGTTACACGGTAAGATTTCAGTATCTTCTCAATTATCTTCCTAACCTCATCCACCCATATAACACTGAATTCTGAATATTCAGGGTCAGTACAACCTACAGCTCCAATCCTTGCAAGGTGAACAATTCAAGTTTTTAATACTGATTTCTGTTTTTCTGTTACTGGGTCCCAACTTAGAATTTCAAGTGAAATCTTTGTCATAGGAAGTGATGGTATTTTAACACAGATACTTAGTTCAAGAAAAAGCAGAGAAGTGACTGACTAAAATCAAAATTGAAAAGGCTTTGTTTTCTTATTTTAAATCTTGTTCAGACAGACTTGTTTTTTTTCAGACTTGTTCCTTCTGTAGGTCAGGAAGGAATCAGATGAAAAATTCAAGCGCAGTCACCTTGTTTCCCCACATGACTTCAATACAGAAAGAGATCTGCAGAATTTCAGCTCTAGATCTGTGAACTTTAGGAAAGCTCCATGAATACATTGGTTCAAATTTCAGCAAGTAGAATCTAGGTGCCAGAAAAACACTCAAAGCTCTGTCAAGGGGTACTTGCTGTCTGTGGGGGCAGGACTTTTTGCTTTTTCCTGGAAGGTTATTTTATTGTATCAGTGTCTGTTATTTGCAGCCAATGATGACAGTATAGAAATGCAGGCTGTAGGAACAGATTTATATTATTATAATCATGTTATTATTTGAGAATATTTCTGTAAGCATAGTATATCTGATAGTAACAGAAAAATCAGTGGAATTATTCCTGCAACTTGAGTCAGCCATTTATTCATGATTTGAACGTAAAGACTTACATGGACATTGATCATCAACTTTTTACTTTCTTAATGTTCACAAGGAAAGGTTGTGTCTGTAGTAAATTTGGCTTTCAAAAAACATATTTTTACCGTAGTAGTTTTGTATTTATTTATTGCTAAACATAACTAGTACATTTCTGCATTTTTAAAGTAGTTACATTTACAAAAATATATACATATTGTTTACATGTACAAAATTAATGTTTTTTAAATTTTGCATGAAAATGAAAACCCAGTTAATTTATTTTTAGGACATTTCAAATTCCTGTTCAGTTCACACTGAGTTAAGTGCACAAAGATAGTGATATGTTGGGTTTTTAACATGCATGTTAAATGGGTAGGACAAAAAATGCATTTTGAAATGAAAATGGATTTCTTCAATGAGATATTTATGATAAACTGAACTGGTAACTCTTCTTTCAAAAGGGTGAATTTTATTGTCAGAAAATATTTTTTATTCTGTTTTAAATTAGAACAAGTCTTTCTGCTTCACCCCTTGTTTTACAGCATTCAAAGTTGTTGAACTGTCCCATCCAAAACCTTGAAAAAATCAGATAGATTATTTAGAATCCATACGAGACATTGTCACAGTCTATAAATGCTGAATAATAAATAATAACTATTGAGCAGAATATTTCCAGGCTTTTCCCTGTTTTTTACTTAAACCTTTATCAGTGAGGCATATGACAACCAGAATGACTCAGACCACACACACTTCTAGTATCCTTTGTCCTGCCTGTCCAAGAAAAGATTCTTAGAAGGTTTGCTTAGGAGTCTGTGACAATATTTCCCACATACACTTCTCTGCCTTTTGGAGATCGGGAAGCTTTTGCCGAGGAGAATCAGCTATGGTGTCTTTTTGCCTATCAACCTGAAGCTGTATTGTTTAGGGCTTGTGAGTTTTTTGTATGTTTTTTTTTGGTGGTGGTGTTGTTCATCCCCCATTTTTTCTACAACTACCTGAAAGGATGGTTGTATCCAGGTGGAGGTCTCTCACTTCTCCCAGGGAACAAGCAATAGGACAACAGGGAATGGCCTTGATGATCTTAAAGATATTTTCCAACCTAAATATTTCTATGACTATTATTCTGACTCCTTAGGATTGCTCTTTAATCATCTTACATGCTTGTACAGAAAAAAAAAGTGACATAAAAGAGCTTTCCTCCAACAAATAATTAGTAATCTGTCTTTGTGTACTGCACAATAGAATAATGTCGTTAAGGTAATCTGCGTACTAAAGGCAGTGTAAAGAACAGTATCCCTGTTTTTCTTAAAAAATTATGAGTGTCAGTTCCAAATTGCTGGTGAAAATGTTGATTTGTTGAATCAAACTACATAAAGTGATTAAAATACTGATTTAATGACAGTTGTATCACTTCTGTAAATATTTATGTAGTGCACTTTCTTCTCTAATAAAATTAGTTTAGGAAGTATTCCCCAATATTCAATCCTTTTTTTCTTTACTGTTGAAAATAGTGATAAATTATAGAGCTACTAAGCCTCACATCCTTTACAGGGTATTTATTGGAAACTATTTTAAGAGTTGTGAGAGGAGTATAGGTGGAAAAAAATTCCAAAGATTGCTAGCCTTGATTCAAGCATGGGAATTCATACATACCTAATATACGGAAATTCTTTGTTATGTTTCTGCCTTAAGATTTAGGAAGACTGCAGTGTATACAGTGCAATCAGCTGTTCAAAACAATTTTGTCTAACAAGCTACGGAACACAGAAATAGAACTGAGGGGAAAAAAAAAGGATACAACCTTTTATCTTCTACATTAGACCAGTTTTCAAATCCATCGTCTCTGTCATTTAAAGCAGGTATCCAGAAAGCACAGTAATGGTATTTGCCAGTGAGCAGTTGTCCATGTGTGAAGATGATTGTCAGCTTTTTAGTGTTGGCTTCCTCTGGAACAACACTGAGAAGTACATGTATAGAAAGAGGGGTAAAGCTCTGTTAGTAACAGCGTGGCAGCTGTTGCCAGACAAATGTAGTAATGAGGTGGACTAAGGAGATCTTGCCTCTCTGCTGAGGTCCAATGATCTCATACCCATTGTAGTGTTTGGTGACGAAGCTTCAGCTGTGCTGTGTTCTATCAGTCTGCTTCAAGGAAATAAGTATTAACAAAAGAGAATCTTGTTTTGTGCTAAGGGTTTAAAAAAGTTTCGATGTGTAGGAGAGCAAGAGCAAGAAAAGGACTTTGGACTTACAGTTAGTTGCTCCCTGGTAGGAATGTTTGTTTTGAGTTCTTGGACCAACCTCCAAGAAAGTTTTGTTCTTCATGTGAAAGACTTTTGTCTTTCTGATCACAGTAAATTTTCTTCCCCATGGAACTCTGGGTAGTTATTTAACCAAAGTCAAGCAAGTACACAGAAGAGAGAGCTCAAACCCACAATTTCATGCCTTGATCCTGAAATATGCTGCAGCTGAGTGATGATGAAGATATGAATAATTGAGTAACTTTTAGTCATTGCTAGAATGGAGTAGAGTTTTCCAGCTAACAGAAGTGGTGATAAGTGTTTTTTCTGCAGATGCTGCCAAATACCAGGTTAGCATCAACAAAGAATATAAGTGTTGCTAAGCTACAGAGTAGATTGGTGAACTGTGAACATTATTTAAATGATATTTTCAGTTGTTGAGTTTTTTTGACCATCTCTTATCCATCTCTTCACTGGATTACATTAGCCAGATGTTTGTCCCTGAGGTGGCTTTGTCCAGCTACTTCAAGGTTGTGGCAGAACAGGCATTTAGAGTGGTGCATTGGAACCTTGCTAATCCTATGCCTGCATCACTTAGCAAGTCTCAAAACAGCTGCATATAGCTCTCGAGAAGGTGCAGAAAAAGAAATGATACTTCAGAAATTTCACAGGCAAGGAACTGGTGGGAATTGTTCAGAGTTTTCTGCCAGAACTATGCAGATCACTCTACTTCAGCAACCAGGACTTGTGTCACATCTTTTAAAGGTGAGAGTTCATCATAGGTCCACAGCTGTTGAGATACACAGAAGAGTGAAAGTGTTTTTGCTTTTTACAAAGATAATTCAGACATGCTGCTAAGTGCTTTCAGTCCCTTTCTTGATTTGAAATTAAATACGCTTAATTTGGCCTTTGTCAAGTAATTTCATTACTTGGTTGGGTACAGGTTGTGTGATACTGGGAAGTTAACTTCTTCTGGTTGTGTTTGCTCACTGTTAGATTGCTGAGTGTTAGAAAGAGGAAGGAAAGATTCTTCCGTTGCTGCACTGTTTATGTCCAGAGATATGGAAGTTTATGACTCTTCGATGAGAGTCAGAGATGATGAATTCTATTTGGAAATCTTTACACTGCAGCCCAGACAGACCTTCATAAAAAACCATGCTGAAGATTGAAAGTATAGGTGATTACTACTTGTGAGAATGAGCAAAATAGTTCCATTATTGTTGCAAAAACCTTATATATTTGGCTGGTCTCAGTTAGGCTTTATATGCTCAGCATTGAGAAGGATAATTCTTTGAGTAACCTTTTGAGACCTGTGCTTCACACTGTGTCACTCTAGTTATCTGGTGACCAGGATCTATGCTGTTGGAAGGAATCCCTAGGCTTGTGGTGTGCCCCCAGACAGGGATTTGAGATGTATGTTTTAGTTACAATCTTTACTTTCTGTCAGTTAACTTTTGGGTGCTGTTTTATTTGTTGATCTTTCAGAAAACCTGTTAACTAAGAGGGAAGCTGCCTGTTGTAATGGCCCACTATGTTCCTGTGTGGAGCTGAAATGCAGTGGTCATTTCACTGTGGTTTCATCACTGATGGAGTTTGTGGATGCCCTTGGCCCTTTTTGGTGTAGCCAGCAGCCTTGGACACTCTTGTTGACTAGTGCCTTAAAAAGCCAATGTTCTGTCAATGGCGCTGATCAGGTTGTATTGATCTTAATTTTGATATTTTGCTTCTATACTTAAATTTCAGCTAGTCTTTCCTGTTTTTAAATGCCTCTTAAAGGCCTCCATCCTGCTGCATGGTGTTGGCAATAGTTCTCTTGTGCGCTGTTTGCAGAAATAACAACAGAGTCAGACTAAGGACAAAGTTGTATTGTTGCTCCAGATTGTTAATTTTTCTCTCTAAAGATTAAGAAGATTAAATTTCAGATGTGGACATTATTGGATAGTATTTAAGCACTAATTAAAGGTACTAAATATAAAATTGTGACTCTTGCTGTTCTCTTTGGAAGCTGGAATTTGCTTCATTGCAGAACAGTATAGGCTGCTAACTGAACAGTGGCTGCAGTTATTTCTCAACTTTGCTCTTACCTGGATATTGTCATTGTTGATATTTTCAGACTTAGCAGTTTACTGTTTGACAGTAGAAATCAGGCTGATTAATGTAACTGGGAACTGGAAAAATAGAAATATGCTCTTTAACCAAGATGTTCTTGAAGAAAACGTGTGTAATGAGATGTGATTTTTTATGAGTCTGTATTGCTTTGTATCCACTGTGAATTTATTTGGGGAGAAAGAGATTTGAGATGTGGGCATTTGATTTCCAACTTCTTGCTTATTTCTGTGGTGCGCTATTTATTTAAATGGTAAAATAGTAAATTTAAGGCCATGCGGCATATTTTTTTCTATCTTTAACATGTTTTTTACTTTGTATCAGCTACCATTTACTGAATTATGGTTTGAAAGGATGCTTTTCTTTTGTAAACTTGGGTTGAAGCTTGGTTTTTCCTTAAATCTAGGAAAATCCCATTACATGGAATATTTGTCTGAAGAATCAGGCTTTCACTTTTAGCCATTAAGTCTCACAGGTAATTCTGTTCTTGTTTTGACTAAAGATGGGTCACTTCAGTGCAGTTCTTCAGCACGCCGTGTTGGGAGGATGCTTTATTTCATAACAAGAACTCTGGAAATTGGGAATGCAAAGATCAGGGCAATTTGAAATCAGTCTTGAATTTTGCTCTGTGCAATTCTCAGCCTGCTGATATTTTGAGTATTGCAGCTACTTGAACATTTGTGACTTCTAATGCTTCATTCATGCAATGGGAGAGGTGATAGGAAATTGTTGTGTCTGCATAGTATTTGTGATTCATATTACCATAATAATAAGAATGACAGTTTTCATCCTGACTGCAAAAGACAAGTTTGTGAGTACTTAAAAAGTCTGTTTTAAAGATGTGTGAAGCACTTGGTTTTTCTCTTTAAAATAGCTGTATTTTGAAGAGAAAGAGTTTCACATTGCCTAACTTTTGAGTCTGACATTGGTGACTCTGCTAATTGTAATAGAGCTGTGGAACTGTTTCATTCCAGATGGAACTTTAATCTGGCTTCTGATTGAGCTGAGTGTCCTTGTAGAGTCTCTTAGCATCTGCTTTGGAAATGTATATAACATTATTCAAAATTTGTACCAAATTAAACCACCCTAAGGCTATAATTCAATTTTTCTTTATTGAGAAATGTATTGTCAACAACTTTATGCCATAGAGTAAAATCTGCACTAGATCTATTATTTTTTTGGCTATTAACTGGTCATTTAGATTGCTGTGATTGAATTTCCAGGTTCTTCAAGTTTACGTTATCAATTGTAAGCTTACACTAAGGAATCAACAAAAAAGGCAAATGTGGTCTCCTGTTGTTTTTTTGTTTATGGGTTTTTTTCCGCTAAAAGTAGATGAACTTGAATTGATGCTTTCTAGTATAAATGATTGGATTATATTTTTAGTTATCAAACAGTAATGTTTTAATAATTCTGGATAAATTCTGTGGATAAAATTTGAGTTACTTGTTTTGGTATTTGGATTGTAAAATCAAAAAGAATGCATGAAATATATTGAAATACACCATCACATCAATTTAATTCTGAATCTTACTTTAGTTTCTCCTATATCTCTAACAGTTAGTGATTGTGACTTTTCTTTTTTCTCACTTTTCTGAAGTCTGCTGTATTTAATTATAGTTTTTATTAGAAAATCTTCTTGAGTTCAGTATAGCTGCTGTTTTGAATATCAGTTCTGTTACTAAAGATGGTCAGATTAGCAAAGCAAGTTGATGCATTTTTTCAGTTAAGACATGATTTGTGAAGTAGTCCCTAACTGGTTATGAGGAGTCTCTAACGAAGTTATGAAAGCTGTGTATGTTGATGGTAATGTTCAGTAGATACTCTTCTTATTTCAGTTTTGGGCATGAACAAAATTTAAAACCACAGAAGTATGAACTGAAATTGTGGTAAGCCAACTACCAGTGTTACTGACTTTTGTTTATTCACTTTTTTCTTCTTTCATTGCTGAGTGGAAGAACTGTATGCACTTAGCCAAGTTCAGTCCAGTAAATAGGCAGAGCAATGTGTCAAGTCCCTTTGTAATCTACTTTTCCTGTTATAACTGTGATACACAACAGAAACCAAAGTAGAACTTCCTATGTACGAGTGCCATTCTCTCCACTTCCAGCAGACTGACTTGCCCAGCTTTCTGGAGAATGGGTGTCATGGTCTACCATCAGGAGTGGAATCTGAGCCCTAGTTCACTGACATCATCCCCACTCCCGCTTCATGCAGTGTTAGATGTCCCCATCCTCCTCCATTAAGTTCTTGTGTAAGTCTCTCTGCATTTATTTGAGTTTGTGTTGAAGAAAAAACAGAAGTTATTTATTTTATATTCCAGATGCTTCTGGTATTTGATTTAAAAACAATTAAATTGCTACGAGAACAGAATTTCAACCGCACAAAATGGGTTAGCCATTCAACTGGTGTAAAAGGAAATCACTTCCCTAACATATCTTCCTTTGGACATATTAGCTGCCTTACTCCATCTTTCTTCATGCTCCATCTTATGCTTGAAGAAGTTTAGGCAGATTTATGTTTCCAAGCTCTTTGTCAGTGAACAAAGAGGTTTCACACAAGTTACTTTGTGGCAGAAGCCTTTCTTCTGGAGGAAGGCAGGTACTGGGCCAGAATGGGATATCTTGTCTCCTGTCAGACAGACTTAAATCAGAATTAAACTGTCATGCATTTATTAGAGTGTACAGAAATGGCAAAATTTTTGTGGTTTCTTTCCTTAATTTCAAGCATCCTCATTTATGTGTTACAAGAGACAATAGTCATGAAGTGAGAGTACACATGAGATAGAGACAATTGCCAAATCCATCTCTCTGGTATCTTAATGCCGTCAGCTTGTACTGAAGTCTGAAAATATATGACCAAGTCACTCATTAATTTCTTTAGAGTGGTTGAAGAGTAAATACCATCGTTCAGACTGTCTTTTCCAGCACGATGTTGGAAAGATCCCAAAACTAACACAATATCAAGGAAATGGGTATCTAGGAATGCAATAATAATATTCTGCCTTTTCTTCCACCATCTTTCTTCTAATATTTTATATTTCAGTACCTCTTGGCAATTTGCTTTTTCAAGTTTTTTTTTCATATCAAAAACAAGTGGAAAAAAAAAAAACCTCTTTCATTTACTTAACCAGATTATTCCATCCATGATGCTTACAAAATCCCATCATTGCTTTGTGACTTGACTGTTCACTTGGTGAGTTTCAAGCCTCTGTTACTTTTTTATATGCAGAAAATTGTTGTAATCTAGGAAATTTTACTTTGCAGACATATATCTAATTTTGAAAGGACTAAGTACAAATTAGGTCTTGCTTTTAGTCACAAATAAAAAGGCAATATTCTAAGGTTTTTTTAAGGCACCCAATGACAATTTTCAATCTCCATGGAATAAGAATTTTATGATGGTTCTTTTCATTTATTCTCATCTGATGACATGGAATTAAAGAATAAAGCATGGAGAAAAACGGACCATGAAAAACATGGTTTGTGGGAACATGACCTACTTTCACTAAGTTACTATTTCTCTCTTCTTTCTCTTATATGAAATTTTTTTTTTGTAGGTCACACATACTGTCAAATACCTAGTATGATCCCCAGATTAGTGGTGTTGCCATTCAGCTGATCTGCTGGAGAGATGAAGCTAATTTAACATCTGTGTGATGGTTGTACCAAAAAGAGTTGCAGATTGATGTTCAGTGTATTTATTTTGTAGTTTGAGAATAGTTAAATTACTATTTGGCATAGTTAAAATTATTTATAAAAGTGTGAAAAATAATAGGCTGTTTCTTGTGAGCTTTTAACAATTGGTTATTAAAAGTATAATGTATCCTCACTAAAATAAAATTAAATTACATAAATAAATATATTGGATAAATGTAGATGTGCTTCAATTAAATTGTTAAAATCCAAAAGAAAAGGGGTTAAATAAAGTGGAAATATTTAATTCATAGATATCTGGATTTTTGTTTGACCTATGTTTGTTAAAGGCAGATATGTTTGTCATTCTGATGAAGATGCATTTCTTCTTACCTTACTGTTGACAGAATCTCACCTACTTTTCCCATTTATTATGATAATAGTCTACCAGATGTCATATGTCACAGCCTAGTGAAGTTGTCTCTGCCTATTACCACTTAGATATAATGTGCATTCTAGGTTGTCTTTCCTTAATTTAGAAAATTTTATATGCTCTTTGACATCCCCTGTTTTATTAGTAGAAGAATAGAGGCAAACTATTTGAAATACTTGAAAGCAAGTTTAGAAAGAATAGGCTATTTTATTCCCATTTTAAATAACATTATGCTAAAAGTCTGCCTTTGTATGGATGGATAACCTGAATCTCATACAAATGGTCATACATTTTAAAACTCCTGTAAGTTATGCTGCACAACTTTTTTTTGAAAACTCTGTTTCAGTGGGCAGATACATAGGTAAGTTCAAATAAGAAAGGCTGAAAATACAAATTACTGTATGTTATGGATACAGCTAGTGATAAGAGCATCAGAAATCACATCTCTTTAGCTAAAACATAAAACTGGACAATGATCTTTCTCAAAGTGTTATAATCTACAGGACAGGATAATCTCTTCCATGTATGTACAGATAGGAGAGGAGTCCAAAACAGTTTTAGCACAGATATAGCAAGCTGCCTTTTGGTTGAAGGTGTAGCATTGTAAATCCCTGTGAGTTAAAGCCCTATGGAATTCACACCATGCTTGTGATGGTGGGAACCTCATGTTGCAGAGGAAGTGGAGCTACCTGTGAAAGCACAGCTGGACTGGGGAATGAGCACTTTTCAATCGCATTGGAAAATTTTACTTCCATACTGTGCTTAGAAGGTTCATATCTTGAAAAATGTGTATTTTCTACAAGTTTGAGCTCTGTTCATTTTGCATTATGTATCAGCAAAGGAGATCACACTGACTTTTCATTCTTATGTTTTGTTTTTATGTTTGGCTGCTTTTTTCCTGTTAAAAAAAGGTAAAAGTGCCCCTTAGATTTATGGATTTTTTGCTTGCATGCTAGAACCTACAGGATTCCATTTAGGATATTCTTTTTCTTTCAAAATCAATATTCAGAAGTTTAAAGGCTTTTTATTTTTTTGTCCAGAACAACAAGAACATGCTATAATCGACAATATAATGTAGTTTGTTT
This sequence comes from Zonotrichia leucophrys gambelii, assembly GCF_028769735.1. Classification (NCBI taxonomy): domain Eukaryota; kingdom Metazoa; phylum Chordata; class Aves; order Passeriformes; family Passerellidae; genus Zonotrichia; species Zonotrichia leucophrys. The sequence continues at coordinate 37,042,461 of NC_088171.1, read as the reverse complement.
TCTTACATTTTACTGTGGAATTGTTGATACATAAGGGTAACTGTTGCACAAAAATGCTTTTGTTCTTCTACAGTAATATTTTAGATGAAAGAATGAGTTCTTCTCTGTACATTCCTGAACGGATCATTGCATTCCTTAAAGCTGCATTATATAATGTAATATAGATGAATATGACAAAAATCAACATAGGAAACTTATGCTTGAGGTAGGAGAAATCAATATGAAGCCTGACATTCTTCTTTTATATTTGCAATATCTGTGCAACCAGAATTGACCAAGGCTCAGAATATTTGTAATTAGACCATCCTGAAAAAAAAATTGAAATAAAAAGTGGGTCACTCTCTGAAATCCATACTGTACTCCTGAAATTTCTTTCAAAATGAGTTTTAGTTTCTCATTAATAAAAACCCAGTACTTACATTTAATTTATATGCCTTTCCAGGACTGGAATTTTTCAAGTGACTATATTTGAATTTTAAAATTAAAGCTAAGGAATATGTTAAATTATAAAGGTTAATTTTCTGTAATAGTCAAACAAAACTGAAACTATGTATGTTCAATAGGAATCTCTCTTTTATTGAAATTATTATCTGTCAGTTGTCCACCTTTGTAAAATGAAAAGTGTAACAAAAAAAAAGAGGGGAGAAAATTTGTATAAAATAACTGATTTCTTGGATTGTTTTCCTCCTCTATCCTTAAACAAAATGTAGATAGCAAATCCCAGTCCTGCTGCAGTCCTGTTGCACTGAGCAAAAGGCAGACTTGATGCACCAAAAAAAAAAGATTTGTTCAGTCTTATGTTGAGATCGTTTTTCTAAGTGAGCAAAGCCTATATTTAGAAAATATTTCTACCTTTCTATAGCTCAGACATCTGAAGTATTTATACCAATTTTAATAATGGGGCATCAAAAAAGGATATCTTTTTGCTAATGGAGCAAATATGGACTAGTTGATGAGCTGTCTGCACTTCAGAATTCAACACTTAGACATGATTAGAGAAAGTATGCATTTTCTTCACTCTGGAAGCAGTAGCAAGTTTAATAAAGCTGAAATGACCATCAGTTTTCTCTCTTTACAGTCCATAATGCCAATTAGACAAATATACTTAAATTTTTTACAAGGGCCTAGATCTCAAATAAAAGAAGCAGTTTTTACAGCATTTAGAAATAATTCTGCTGTAAGTTTTGATTTAAACTTATGGTGTAGGCTTGTGGACTCTGATCTGTCTTCCAGAGCTTTTTATTTTCTTGTGGTGTTAATATGACAACATAATTTTATACAGTCAAATTCATTTTGTAGTATGGTTCTTGCTCAATTTTTATCTAGATGTGTTTTACATAAACACCAGGAATACAGTTGGTGATGTTTTCCAGCATGCACAGCACTTCGTTTGCTAATATCTGAATTAGCAGATAATACTTTTTAATGTAGAATCAATAATTTCATATAAAAAGAGCCTTTATTAATTGTTCAATCCTATTTCTTTATTTTTATTAGGAATGGCTTAGTTGTTTCATACTTGATCACTTTGTCTACAGATTACCACTTTGTGTGTTTGTAGCTTGCTACTTGTTTCTCAGCTGTAACGTCTCTTCAGCACTAAATCCAAGGAAGGAACAAGTATACAGGTTTATTTTTATTCTTGCATTTTGTCTGTGCTTCACTCATTTGTTTTCATTTTATTGGGACAAATAGGCCAAAGAGAAAACTATGACTTTGTATGCAAAGAGATGAGGTTAGTTTGATTATGAATTAATATAATTTTAAAAAATCAGAATGCAATTTTAAAAAGTACTGTCATTGACGCTCATTCAAAAAACATATTTAATGTATTATCAAAACCATTTAATTTCCTTTAAAATAATCCCCAATCTCTGAGCACTTTTTACTGAGAATAGGTATAATCTCATGTATTGTGTAACTTTACCAATTTTAGCTGAAGTCATTCTTTTGCCCTATCAAAGCTGGCTCAACTACAGGGAGGTGGAGGTGTGCTTCTGTGCAGTGGTGGTTTTCTCCTGAGCAGAGCTCCAGCGTTACCAGTTCCTGACAGCTGCAAGCCAGCCTCTGGGCATCTTGCTAAATTTTCAAATGTAATTATACAGTAGACTTCCTTTAACAAATTCTGTGTTCCCCGCTATAATTATAACAGCTCTTGCCTCTAGCCTGTTCCTTATCTTACAACCCACCTCCATATCTCCCACTGCTGGCTAGTGTTATCCAGTAGAGCTGATGGATCTAGAAAAGCAGAGTTTATTCTCTCTGCTGTCTTTCATCCATACAGAAGATATGTTTCTTCTGATCCATCGTACTCATATGAAATGTCCCTTAAAGCTGAAGATTGTTCTGTCATTCACAGAAGAGCTGTTGGTTAGCATGCCACTTTGATTTTTCAAAGCATTTTTGATTGTTATTACAGGACAGGAGTTAATGAATTAAGAGCTAGCCATGAAGTGGCTGAAGAAGGCAGGACAAAGAACGGAGGTCTTCTAAAAAAACTTTGTTTTCATGCTGTGCAGTTCGGGATATAATTTCTTTCTACTGTTTGTGTGTTGGGTTTTCATGTGTTCATCCTCCTTTTAAGAACACACATGTAATGCATTAATAAAAATAATCAGTGATGCTTCTTTTACATGAAATGCTACGTAATTTTAGCCAAAGAATGATGAAACAGGAAAAGTTACCCACAGATATTCTCAATCTACTATTGGCTCATGATAAAGAAATTTAAAAACAACTATGCAGAGTAATAATCTCATGTCCACCTGTCTGTTAGCAAGGGAAGTGATGGGTTTGTATATGGAAATCTGAAGGTAAGAGATAAATCAGAGGGAACTTAAGCTGTTGAAGATGTGCAGAAACACTTCTCCATTTTCTTCAGTGTCTTACTGTAGTTGGCTGTGGTAGAGGGACTGGCATTGAAGAACTGTATTGCCTGAAGGTGACAGATTGCCGCTTCTCAGTCTGTCCCGCAGCAGGATCAAGTACACATTGCTCAAACTTTTCCTGAGAAGCTTCAGTTTGTGTCATACCCCAGCACTCCTTGAACTCATACTCCCATTGACTTTCCATAGTTTGCCTACATCTTCTAAGAATTATGATGTCCAAAACTGTATAAAATACAGAAGAGATGGAAAAAAGTAATTTTCAGTTGTTCAATGCAGGTGCTGCCACGTGTGCTACCACTTGTGCACACACCCAGCCATATGCACTTTGTGTGCTTCCACTGTATTTCATTGAGATGTGTTTTTCAAAGATCTAACAAAATTTACTCTTTTTATTTGTATTCTTCTCTCTTCGTTGATACCCTATGTAATGGTTTACTGGTGGTCCATTTTTTGTTCATATCTATGATGTGCCTTTTATAAAGGTAGCACTTTTGATTTGTCTTTATTGATTTCTGACTATATCTTCCATTTTCCAAAAGCATTTGGAAATCTTTCCTTTGGACTGCTACTATTTTCTACCAACATCCTATTATCTGCTGATTTTAAAAATACTACTTGGGGTCACTAGGATTGTTATGGAAACACCAGATAGAAACAGATCAAACAAATGTCTCTGAGTAACATTTGTAATATATGTATATGGTTTGAGAGAGCTGGTAAAAATATTCTTTTTAGAGCAATTGCTCCCTGATTTCAATAGTTTTTGTGTCCAACTTATAATGATTATGTCTGGACAGTATTTTGTTATATATGGCAGAAACAGTGCAGAACATGTTTAAAGTCTCTCTAATCTGAAGTTTGTATCACATGTACTGATACCTCCCATCCATGAACCCAGTTAGCGGTGAAGTCATTCAGATGAGTTTGAAGGGATCAATTTTTTTTTCTCTATGTTCTTTTATCTTCTTGAAATTTGTTTGTGCAATATTAGGTTCTGGAATCTTTTCAGGTTTCACCGGTAGACTGTAACTTGAAGGTGTAACTTGGGCCCCCTGAGGGGAGACTGGAGAGGAGTTGTTCTAAGTTTGGTTGATCGGTTTTTTTCTTTTCTACTTCTTTTGATTTCCTTTATTCTGATCTTTTAGAGATAATGAGACAACAGATGTTATGTCTTTCTCTATAATTTCAGCAAGACTTTTCAGGTTGGTGTTTTTTGGTTTTTTTAAATTCCTTTTGTTACTTTATTTCCTCTCCTTGTTTGTAGCAATGGCATGTGTGTCTTGTATCACTGTAGGTCTCATTGATCACTGGTACAGGACATGGATGATGACTTTCTTCCCAGTGAGACAAGCTGACAGGATATGTAGAAGAAATTTTCTTTGCTTTTGCATGTTTTGTAACTTCAGAAAGGCACAGTCAGGCTCATAGTAGTAAGATTTCAAAGGTTACCATCAGAATATTGCGTTCCTTTGCCACAGCTTATCTACTAGGTGGAATGGCAATAAACAGGTCAGTTCCAAAAAAAAAATGAGATCCAAAATTTTGCTTTTCTGAAATGTAAAATTAGAGGTGATTACATAGTAAAATAATCATTGTAGCCTTTTGGACTGCAGGCCATTAAAATGGGTCAGGTAGAAGACTGACGTAGGACATGGGGGACTTTGTCCTCGGCTGTTGAATCAAAACATATTAAGGAAATCCTTTTATCCTGAATGACTTTGACGTTGATATTAGGTAGGATGGCCTATGAGTGGCCTTTTCTTCATGTTTAATAATCTTGTGTGTGACCAGTTTCTCTTGTATCTTGCAAGTGGAGAATTTCACCCTGATATAAAGCTACAAAATTAGGAGCAGTGAAAGCAGGGTGGATTTTTTTTCAGGTCTGTCATATTACCTGAGCCCTCTTGCCCACCAACGGAGAATGAGAACAGAAGAACTGTTTATACCAATTTTTACTGTCTCTTTAAAATTCAGTGTTTTATCTTTTACCTTTCAGTTTGCTTTATAGGTCACTTAATTTTTGTTACTTTCCTTTATTATGAGCTAAGAACAGAATGTTGCTGAATATGCTAAAATAGATGTATATTTTTTAAAGTTGGCATTTAAGCAGACAAAGAATCATGCTTAATGTTGCTGTGATAATAAATAGTACTATAATTGATTGTTGATAGAAACCCTTAAAATATGTTTTTATGGTTGAAATATACTTTGGATAAACAGTGTTCGGTTTGCCTATTAAAATAATTCACTATATACCATGGTTTCTTTGAGTATTAAGGAAGTAGGACTTTTTCAACAACAGTAATTGGTTGACACTGCTTGACCTTAATGCAAAGCTACAGTATTTAATGAACAAACGGAGGGAATAAAGTTTTGATAAATAAGGCAATTTTCATGAAACCTTTAGAAATATGCTTGAAGTCTTTTAGTGTTAGATTGACGGTTTCTCCTTTTGTGAAAAGAATAAGTGAATAATTTAAGGCTATATTTCATGTTTTCAGATCTTCATTCTGTCATATAAATAATAGACTGTGAAATGCAGTAGCTCTTGCATTCACAGATTTAATAGACCTGTACAAGTGAATATCTTTCTTGGCTTCTGGCATCTTAGAATGCTCTTTTGTGTGTACCTGAGAAGCAATGCGAAAGTGGGACTCTCTTCAGTGACCAAATTCCATACTTTAAACATGTCACATATTATGTTTTTAAAGGAATTGTTCTTCTTAAAATACTTTCATCGCATCTTGATGTCAATATTAGTATTTTTGGGTTTTAATTCTGTATTATGATGGACAGGTGTCAAAAAAGCAGGACATGCCTATTTGAAATTAAAGTCCAATTTAAAATTTATTTACTTAGATAGAGACTATGTGAAAAGAATTCAGATTTGAATCTTTCAGCATAAATCTTTGAAATACCATTGAATCTTGATGAGAAATTAATCAACTGTATTTACTAAAATAGTGAAATATCAAGATAATTTGTTTACTTACATGTATTCTTAGTTCTGTAAATTTTTTTAATGGAGACAGTGTTGAGGGAGGAGGAACAGACAATAGTAAAACCAGACTAGTTTCTTTTCTTTGTTCCCATCCCCTTTTCCTCCTCCTGCCCTTTAGTTTAATATATTTTGAAAAAGGAGTGAGGTAAGGCTTACTGAGAGCAAGTGCCAAAGTATTGGGATGTTTTCATGTTCTCAGTCTTCCAAGCAGAACATGGTTGTGTAACTAATGGAGCATGGGAAGCAGAGATGCTTCTTTGAAAGGTATGTACTATTGTACCTGTTTTGTTACCTTGAAAAAGCAGTTTCCCTAAACACTTCTCTTTAGAGGTTTAAGGCAGATATTCGTGTACCTACTCCTTTAAACATTGGAGTAATTCTCCTTGTTAGGAACCTTCTCCTAGCATATGATACTGAATTCCTGCTCTCCTCCATCATATGTGGGAATGGAGGAAACGTGCAAGTAAGGAAATACCTTTATTTCCTTGCCTTATTCATATATTTAAGACTTATTCATATATTGAAGACTGTTTGTTGTAAATGATGTTCAAGACAACTGACGGATGGTCTGCATTTGTGACGGTGTTGATTTATGCAGTCCTCATGTGGGTTCCAGAAATGTTTAGTAGGTATCCTTCAAAATGAGCTGTCTACATGAGGATGCCATCACTTTTGCTAAAATACAGGCAGATTCTGTTTGTGCTTACTAATAGCTCATGCCAAAAAGTTACTCTTTCTTACTTTTTAAGAAAAAAAAACCCTTTGTATCTTTTGTCATGGAAATAAAAATCTTGATGTAATAGTCTATTCTGTTTAATAAGTTACTCTGGTAACTTATTAATGTCTTCATCTTGTTTCATTTTCTGAGATAATTTTCTTCATATTCACAGTAAGTCCATCTTTTGATTTCAGCTAGGCCAATTGTTCAAATGGAGATCATACTTTTCCCATTCTCCCTAGTCTGACTTGTTTGTAACTCAGATAATATCAGTGCAGGCGTAGAGACCATTTTTCAGTCTAACTTATTGAAAAAACTGTCAAAATCTATGAATCACAAAAATCTTTGTGCTGAACTGGTGTGAAACACACTGTCATCACCTCTGTTTTAAGAACGTACACAGAGTAATATTTTCTATTTATTTCCCTTCATGAACATTATTTAAGCCATTGGCCGGGGATGTTTCTGTAGTTTCAGTAGGAATTTACAGGATTAGTGTCTTAAATATATTAATTTTATTCAACCAACCAGTCACTATTTGGGTCCACCTGTGACTGAGTTGGCTTGTGATACTGGAGCAATGCATTTCTTATTATTCATTGTTGCTTCAGCACAAGACTGTGGTCTCTCTGTAGGAAGTCCTCTGCAAATACACACATACAGAGTTTGGGTGGAAATGCAGGAAGGATGGTATGAAAAGCAAAGGAAGGCAACAGGAAGGCAGAACAGCAAAGGATGCTTTGCTAGTGGCTAAATGGACACATTTGCTAATGCTGATGATTTATTTTAGATTCTGAAATGGTTACTGTTTTTTATTTAGTGAGTATAGCTTTTTTGTTTAATTTGTTAACACCTATAGAAATTAGAAAGAACAGTAGTTATGACAAATGGACTATGTAATTTGAAAATTGTATTTTGTCACATGTTTTAGTCACAAAACCTAGTTGAAATCAATTGTCCAAACATTCACTTAACATATTAATAAGTAATACAGGAATACTCTAAGCCCTCTTGAATTAGATATATTACATCTTGTTACAAAATTTAATGCCAGACTTAATAACTCAAAGTATGCTCTGGAATAAAAATACATTTATGTGCTAGTATGTGGTAATTAGAATGCTAATCCAAATTACAAAAAAAACCCTAAGCCCACTATTCAGTTGGAACTGTTTTATATACTCAAGACCAGACAATTACCTTTAATTGAATTTCTTTTTTAAAATCCTAATTTTTATTTTTTCGAGTGGGAATGCATTTTTGTGATATATTTCTAAATACTACAACACTGTAATATTACAGCTGTCAGATTTCAACATTGGTCAGATTTCAGGAGCTATTTGGGTATTTACCTGCAAAATCAGTGTCATTTAGGACTTTTATATAAATGTGTCTAGATGGTTGTGTTCTCACATTTCCTGTTGAAAACACTATAGAAACAGCAAAGTACCACCTTTTCAAAAAGGGAAGATGATGTTTCCAATTCAACACTATTAGCTTTGCATATTTGTAACAGGAAGAATTATTTTAAAATATAATTTTATCGTGCCATGAGTAGACTTTCGTCATCTCACAGTTGCTGAAACGTTCTGCGTTTTAGAAGAGGGTTTTGAATTTTTTTTGCTTATTTTCTTTGATTTGAGCAGTTAAAGGAGAGTTAATGAAAGATAGATGACTAATCAGTTGCTGATGTTTCATTTGTTAAATTTTTCTTAGAACCATAACCTTCAAGATTTTTAGTGTGTATGAAACCAGCTGTAGTGTGCTGTTGAACCCTATACAGCTTCTTGTGGTCTTATCAATAATGATTGAACAACTTTCTAGAAAATAGATCTAAAATACCAATTTATAGAAATTTGTAACATGTTTTCAAGAAGTTCATTCACAGGAGGAGAAATTGAAGTAATGCTGAGAAATATCTAAGAATCACACATTGATAAAAATTTATTGTTGAATATTGAATAAGTCTCCGTAATGTTCAAGTTGTTAGAGTTGTCCATCTGCCATTATTGTAATCTTAGAAATAAATAAATTAAACCACATGAATTTACTTTACATGTTGTTTCTGTCTCTCCTGATACATGATTATGTGAAATAAGGTACTTACTTGACTTGAAAATACTTAAGATAATTTCAGTCACTTTTTTGTTATATTGAAATGTCCAGAATAAATCCAGTGCCTTATGTCTTGAATCCTCAACTTGAATGCTGTTTGATCAAATGAAAAACTCCAACTATTCTTAGGCTTTTTTTTTTTCACTAAGTATATTTATTCTCCATCTGAAGGTCAATTCTAGAAGTCTGGTACCAGAACTGCCATTCCAGCTTCCTCATTGCTCCTGGTGGCCGGGGCATATCCCAGTGCTGTTTGCCTGTTATAAGTGTGGAGAAAATCCTTCTGAAGACAGCTGTCTCCTTTGTGTTTGAGCACCTGCCACTATGTGAGTGTTTTGGGTTTTTTTTTTTTTTTGGTATTTTTTAAAAAAACCAAACTGGCTTTGCCTCATTTTCATCAATGCCATAGTTACACATTTGACATTTATAAAAATGTTCGTGATGTGTCTCCTGCACTTGTCCAAAAACTATTTTCCTACCATTTCTGTATCAAAAGAAATCTTATTTTACAAATAGAGGTTCTTTTCTGCTTAGTTTGCTGCATTAAATTTTAAAAGACAAGTGAAAATAGTGACTGTAGTATTTGGTTTTAAAACTGTGTTGCAGTCTGCTTCCCACAGAACTGGTGGAACATAGACTGTGTCAGTGGGAGCTTTTCTTTGCTTTCTCCCATAATGTGCCCTAAGTCCCGACCTGAAGGGGCAATTCACTCTCTAATTTAAAGCTCTCCTTAACATTAACAACATGGCAGTGTTTAGTAATGATACAGTGTTTACTGTTCAAGACTTGCCAATTTGGCCTTAAATAGCTAGACTATATTACCTCAATTTGCCATATTCCCTCTGTTTAGTTTGGAATTACCTTGCAAATGTTAAGGTGATAGTATTGATTTGTATGAAGGAATTATAAATTGGAAATCCTAGCAATGTGGATTTAAAGTTCTAGTGTTGGTCTATAGAAACACACTAGTTCAAGTAGTTAAAGGTCAGTAAACTCATTTTAATAGGCACTTTTTTTTTCTTTTACTGACTTCCATCAGTGCCTTTAATTAGTTACTTTTCCTTCCTATTCTCTGGATAATTTAAAACTCCTTTCTGAAATGATTTTATAAGACGTATATGAGCTTGGATATGTAGTTTCTGTACCTTTTAAGTGTAGTTAGTTTTTTCCAGTGTTGCAATAAAGTACAGAACACTATGCAGTACATTAAAGAAATAGAGCCTATGCATCAGAACAATTTTCATGCCTCACTCAATTCTTAATGTAAATTAGTAGGAACATTGGTTATCCATTTGAGAAATTGAGTTGGTATAAAAATAAAAATGCACTTATGGTATGTGGTGCTTTGTGTATCATCTTGGGAGTGTTTTGCTGTTTATCTGTCACTTGCATTAGAAAAAGCAGTCACTGGCTGCAGGTGACATTAAAAATTAAAGGTTAACCTCAATTTCTTTACTGACCAGACATGGGGCAGAAAGTTCTTCTGGATGTGTGCCTGGATTTTGGAACTGTCAAATAGAGTTGAGAAGTAGAGACTGGTGCTTTTGGTGGCCTCGTCTTTTTGTATGTGCATGTGTGATTATATGATTTCACCATTTCCAAGTGTTTAGACTGCTTTTTGTAGGTTATATCAAGATCATTTTCCATTGCATCCAACTTTGTGAAATTAAAAAATTACATGATAACACTATAGTAAGTAATTATAATGAACTCATTTTACTGATCTACATAATTCTAGGAATGTCTTTTTATTTTGTTGCTTAGAAAAACTAATTAAAATAACTGTCTTTCCTATTACTAGAGAATACATGTCTTTCAAAAACGAGTTAAAACTGTTCTTGAAAATTGCCTTAGAAGCTTTTGAATATTCTGGTTACATTTAATGTAAGACAAGCTTTATATACTCATGAACAAACCTGGGAGATCTTTCTTTAAGTTTTTGACAAACTCAACTTCTCCCTCATAGTGCCTGCAAGGTGAGCCAAGCTCAGCAGTGTGAGCTTTCCTTGTCTATCATTCCAAATGTTGGGGGCAGCATTCAGGCTAGTGAAGAAGAGTTTAGACAGCAGAGGTTTCCATGTAACCTGCCATATATCTTTCCTTTGTTAAAGAGGTTTTGTGCTAGTTCAGTGGTGGACCAGACTACAGGCAAGTCTTGATCTTTGAGATGCAATTTGAAGCTGAGGTTGCTGTTTTTACCTTCCATTTAATCTCTTAATTTTCTTAGCCATGCAGTAAAGTAGCATGTATGTAGTGAGTAGATCTGATGCTTCTTGTTGGCTAATGAGGGAAAATGAGAAGGGAAGAAAGAAAAATCAATTTTATTTTGTGAGTAAAATAGACTGCCAAAATGCATGGGTTTTTTCTTCCTCCACCCTTCATTTACCAAACAGTGATGTTTGGTTCGTAGCTGTTTTCCCTCTAATGTCAATGGCCATTTTCTCTCTTACAGCTCTTAATGGTAAAACAATAAAATGGAAGTTTCATTAAAGAAAGCAATGCATATTGCTAATTTAGAAAAGAACACTATTTTAGGAGCTCTAGTGTTTCACATGTCTATAATCTTATTAAAATTATATATCTATGAGCTTGCTTCATAGTAAGCTTGGCACAGTTGTTTCAGGACTGGTATACTGTAGATTGTTCTGACTGCAAATTAAATCATGTTAAGAATTCTTTGGTGGAAAAGTGATAATGCTCATTTAGTGTGCTTTACTTATTATTTCTAATTTGTTAAACCTATATTTAAGGCAGATAATTTCTCTGAAGACAAAATATTTTTAAACGCATGCTAGTTACTAAATTTCCTGTAGTTTCCCCTGCTTGAAATTTTTCCAATGTTCTCTGAGATTGGTATCACTTAATATTTCTTGGTTTCAGATATTTTTATGTTGACACAATACTGAAACTGGTCAAACAAGTTTCACCATTTAAATGATTTATAAAGAAACTGAAATACTATATATCTTTAAACATAGTTCCTTTGACTTAGGGAGTAGTTAAATCCCTTATAATAGTTGATAATTGTTGACTTGCAGCCTGGTTCTAAAGGCTTTGTTTTACAAACTGGGTTATAAAGCATCAAGAAAAATGAATGTTGGGGTTTTTTAAGATGAAATATCTCAGGTAATTAAATACTTGAGGAATTTATAATTCATTTATAATTTGAAATACAGTGCTTTCTAAGAAAAAAAATCTTTAAGTGATTTTATATATTGTCTTACAGACTCCAGTATAGGCATGTTATAATTTGTCAGTTAATTTAAAGTTAAGTAAACTTCTCTATGTATTAGTCTAAAAAGCACTGCTGATTTGCGACTGTTCCAGATGGCATCTTTTCCTAAATAGTACATTAATCTGTGTTTTGTGGAGCAAGTGAATTACCCATTTGTTACACTGTTATGCAGCTCATAGAGGTCATCACACATCTGTATGAACAGAACATATAAGTATTTTTAAAAATCCAGCACCAATTCAAACAACCCAATTCATTGCAGTGTTTCTGTTGTTGCTGTTCCTACAGGGTTGGTAGTCCATTTGCTTGTGTTTAATTTGTGGCTGTATTGCAGAGATGTGCTCAAGAAAGATATGCATAAGATAAGGACTTTTTTTTCAGATGTAGAAAACTTGCAGGACATGCAGTTTCAAACAGTGGAAGAACAGGTCCAGGATCGAGAGTTATTTTGCAAAGCACTAAAATCAGGTTATATCAGTTCCCCTTCAGGGTACATAATATCAAGTCTAGACTAGTAATTACCATAGCTTTATTTTCAATAGCTCTCTGATTCTCCAGGTGAAGAGTAGTGGTAGTGTGTGTTATTAGCCCATTGTCTTCAGACATCCTCTTGTTTCTCCTCTTTGTACCATGTTAGATTGCTTACTTTTATAGCTGAAAAATTTGATACTGCTTCACATCTTTGTTAGTTCAAGTTTTCTGTGGCAGTGGTCTTTGTGCGCTGCATGGCCCTTGCCCTTCCCCTTGCCCCTGGCATGTTGCCTCATTTCCCTCCTGAGCCTCCTTTTGGGGAACATGGCTCTGAAGCCTGAGCTGCTCATGGACAGAGCCCAGCTGATTCTGGCAGAGATTTTTCATTCTGCTTGGGGCTTGCTTTGTAGTTCATCTTCGTTTTAACCACAAAACCACCTTTGCCAGTGCAAAGAAAGAACTGACTTCTGCCTTGCAGTACTTAAAAGTGGGCTTTATAACAAAAATGGAGAGAGACTTTTTACTAGGGCCTCTAGGGATTTAGGCCTCTATAAGTAAAGGATGGTACATTTAGATGAAATCTAAGCAAGAAATTCTTAACAATTAGGGTGTTGAGATATGGAAGCAGGTTGCCCAGGGGAATGCAGATGCCTCATCTTCGGAAGCGTTCAGGGCCAGGCTGGATAGGACTTCAAGCAACCTAATCTAGTAGATGTCCACGTCTCTGCCCATGACAATCCTTTCCAACCCAAACCAGTCTGTGATTCTACTTGAGGAAAGCAGCTTCTTGCCTTTTTTTACCTGCTTAGAATTCTGCATGTCTCTTACATACTTCCATTCTATAATGTTTATTCTGCATTCTGTGGCTTTTAAACATTTTCAGAGACATTGCAGTGGTTACAAGTTGTATTGATTGAGCCTGGTCAAAAGACTTTAATTTATGGTTTGCTTTGGTTTGGTTTTGTTTTCAGTAAGAGATAAGTGATACCTTAGATGATCATAAATGCTGATCAGAATTTGTTAAAAAGGATTTGTTAAAATTGTTCTTAAAGGATTAAAAGTGGCAGCCTTAAGAAAATTTGCATGAAGCAAATGATGGAAGGGAGAAACAGTTGGGTTACCAGTGGTATAGTTTAAAAAACCCAAGATTGTAATGATGTTTTGGTGTATTTGAAGTGATCCTCCTACCATAGATGTGACAGTCACAGACAGTTGTCTCTGATGTGTTTAGAACTGTGCTAATGTTCCAGTAAAGCTTTAAGGACAAAAAAAATTTTCCAAAATATTGGCTGTAATTTCCCTTGAAGGGAAGGGATGCTATTTCATGGCTATCCTTGGCTCTCTTTTCTCTCCCTCTGCTCCTCCTGAAGAAATTTTGTATGACTTACAGAATGCTTTGCTTCCGGGACAAATTCTAAAGGAAGTTCACAGAATTTTAGTGGGTTTTGCTCTTTAAGTTATATGGATTTAAGTGTCTAAACATGTACTGAAGGATATTGACAGGTACCAGTGTAGATGCCAGCCATGTGCAGTTGGAGTCCTGTACTAGGGACTGATCTGCAATGCAAGCAGCAGAAGTTCTCCGTTGTTATGACTGGCCAGCATTTGTAATTTGATGGAAAGCAGATGAATAAAGCCAAATTAAAGTGACAGTGATGACCAACTGCCTAGTAATTTAAGACCCTGAACACATTGCTTAGTGCTATTTATTCAATAAATGCATGTAGTAAATATAGACCTTTATGCATTTCTCTAAGGTGATAGAAGCCACGGTGGGCAGAAGTTATTGTATATTATCAGCACTCTGTTATATTTGAATAAATTAATGTGGAACTTATATAAAACTCAGAACTTTCTGAGCAGCTTCATCTGGTTTTGTTCAAGCTTCATTGAGTGATGTACATTACATAACTTCATATTAAACACTTTCTTTGCAACTTTTTGTATAATTTCTACAGATTTGTAGTTTTTAAAAAATTAAAATCTTGCCACCAACTTTTGCAGTAGGTTCCTCCATATTATGTGTCTGATCCTCTAAGATCTTTCCTCATAAGAATTAATGTAGTAAGAGTTGATTCTGATATGAATGGTTCAACAAGATTTACAAAGAGTGGTTGAATGTTGTTTTATCATTTTTGTTAAGCAGCACACATGCCTTAGAGTTACTGAAAAGGTTACCTGTACCTTGAAACTTGCAATATTTATCATCTTTTGCAAGGGAATTGTAGATCAAGTGCAAGAATTGCTCTGTGTTATGAATGTTCTAAAATTATTTTGGCATATTAATCTGGATTATTTTAAAATGCAGAAGTGTAGTTTATAGTGGGATCCAAGCTGTGTCTGAGGAAAAAAAAATGTTTATTCTCTGTCATTTGGCAGAGAGGAGTAAGGGATAGAAAAGAAAGAAAATGCTCATCTTTTTCAGTGAATGTATTCTTCCCATAGAATGTACCAACAAAAAGTAGATCAAGACAGTCTTGCTTGGAGACACTCATACCATCTGACAGGAAAGTGATTTTAATTAATTTAAAATCCAGAAGCAACAGTATTTCTTCCTGAGTAAATGGTTGGAAGACCTTAATTACACATTGCTTTTGAAAGCACAGATTGCACTTAGTTTCTTTTTGGTCTTTTAGACTCGGACTTTGGAAAGTATTTAACTTACAGGAAGTAAAGGAGTACTTTCCTGAATTAACAGGCTGTTAGTGAGTTTCTCAGTATGATTATAGCTACTTGAAAAGAATAGGAATTTGGTGGAATGTTTTGAGGTTGGGCATGTTTGGTTTGGTTTCGTTTTTATAACAGAAAATCATCCAATACCTTCAGCTGGATTTTGGCATCAAAATTTTTTAAAACATTTGCTGCATAAAAAGTAAGTTTTGACAAAAGCAAAGGAAGTAGCAAAGTATTGAAGTTGTGAATCAGTATCTAGTTTATGATTTAGTGCTGTAGTTGAGAATATTTTATAGTGTGAAACTGCTCTAGGTGAATAGCAACTAGCTAGAGGAATAGTGAGTGACTAATTGTATTTCTAGATTCATTTAACTTATTAAATGCACTTTTTTCTGAATGAAATGTAAACATAGAATGGAATTGTGGTTACTTCTATACATGAAAACTATAGTTAAGAAACCTGCATGGTTTTGTAACATTTTAGGGGGAAATAATAATGGTTTTGTTTTACTTTAATGTTTAGGTTTTTAGAAAAGACACATTTTAATATTAAAATTTTCCCATACAAAACATTTTTCTTATTCGAAAAAGATACTGTAATACAAATCATTAAAGGGATGAACTATTTAATGTAAAAAAAGAAGGTTCCTCATTCATGACATTTTTACTCTACATAAAGATCTTATGCCTTATGCTCCTAGATTGTTTGAAAAGAAAATTTTGCTAATGCAATTTTAAAAATTTTTCTGACACTACTTTTCAGATGTTATTCCTTTTTTGAATATATCGTTAATGGACAATGCAGATTTCATATGCAAGCTTCTTTGAGGAGTTGTAGTAAAAGCTGCATTTAAGATTTTGCCTGTATTAAAATTGCTTCCAGCATCTTGTTTCCTGTGACTATTTAAAGTTTTATAATTAATATTGAGGTTTCAGTATTTTCTCTGTGGCAAGTACTAGGGAGTGGTATCAGATTGTTTTCCCTGTTTCCTGTACAAACAAGCTCTGAGTTTGGGAAGGGCTTCTTAACATCCCTCAAGGTTTTGCAGTTAAAAGCCCCACAAAATAACTTACCCTTTTCACAGTATTAGTAGGGTGCTAAGAGGAAGGGTTTCTTGTTGGTAGCCACAATTTGGTCATGTGTAGCAGTGATATTGACTTCCCTACTGCCAGGCATTCAGCAGAAGCTTGGGAAATGTAGTACTTTACACAGAAAAATTAACTGTAATTGGGAAAAGGGGAATGATTTTTAAAGAAAGAGACCGATGGTTTGGGCCATTATCTGAGTCCATACTTCCTCCACTTGTCAAACTGGAACAGAATCTTGAAGTCCTTTTAGATTAATTTTTATTACAAGCCACAACTTACTACAAAGCTAAGGGAGACAAGAAAATTCACTGTTCTTTAAAATATATGTCTTTGAATGTGTACACAGTCCATGCATTTCAAGTTTTGTCTTCTAATGATTACATGTTGAGTAACTTGAAAAACAACATGTAGAACCAGCAATTTCATTATACGCAGAACTGATCCAACTCATGTGCCCAATTTTACTTCCTTAAGCTGTGTGGCATTTTTTCATTCTCATAGTGCTTCTCAGGTATCAAGGAATCACCTCCTTAAAAACAACATATGTATCTGAGACTATGGTAGTTTGAGAGCTATTTCATTTGATATGTTTGCATTTGCAGTCTGGAAATGTCACACTAAGCTCTTACCAAAACACACCAAAAAAAAAAGTTCCTAATTTAAAAATATGTCAGAATACTTGGACCAATTTGATTTGCCAGTTTTTCATTCTGGAGGCCTGGATTTTTTGTGTCAGAGTTGCATGTTATAAAATTAAAGAAAATATTTAGCTGACCATCACAGAAAAATCATGATAGTGTGTGCATAGAAATATACAGTGTTTGTGTGTATGTCTCATAAGAGGTATGAGAGATTAATGTTCTTCTTAACTGAAAAGTTCTTTTTCCACTCCAAGGATATTTAAAAATAATTCTATCCATTTGGTGGAGCAATAGCTTAGTTAATGAAATTTGATATTTTGGAGTTTTTCATTCTTGTGTAACATCTGTAAATATGTTCCCAAACCTTACATGCAGTTCTGTAATTAACTTAGTATTTCCATTGTGATTTTTCAATGAATAGAAAAAATGCTGTTTATACAGATGAGGGAAAAAACTAATTTTCCTCAGCAATACAGTTGTTAGATTTTGTTGGGGTTAAAATACAAACCATCAATGCAAAATCTGTGGTTTTTTTATTACCTGCTTGAAATCCCCTGAAAATGTTGGTTTTACATACTTCAGATAAACAGTGAGGTGTAGTCCAGCCCCATGTCTGTGCGGGGGTAAGATCAGTTAAGAAACAAAGCATTTTTTAGCTTCTACAGAAGACCTGTACCTCTCTGATCGCAGTAGTTAGTTTCTTTATTTTCATTAGTTTTTCTCTCCATGTAATGTACATAGAAAGTTAATGATGAAAGAGTAGTAAAGTATTCATTGAAACTGAAAATTATAGTATTTGCAAATATAAAAATCATAATTTACATAAATTTTATAGTCAAGAACATTATGAATGTAAATATGCCTTCATCTATTCTCAGTCTTATAATGCCATTTGTTGTCCAGTGGGAGATGAAGAGTGATGTTGAGACTGCTGTTTAACCTATTATAGCAGCCTAAAGAAATTAAATCGCCTTGATGTAAATATGAGGTGGGAAAAGAGTATTCATCTCCATTAAGTGACATAAAAAACCATGGTAAGAATAACAGGCGGGTGGTTATGCATTAAGTGCTGAAGTCCCTAAATTTGGACACTAATTATAACCACAAGGACAATTGCCTCCCACATACTTAAACTTTAATTTCAGTATATTTTCAGACCAAAAAAAATATGCTTCACAGTTCTTTAGGCACCAAATGTGGATTTTCTCTTGCATTCTTTTTTCATCTGATACATGATTCCTTTTCCCCTGCTATTAAATGAGGGCCTAATACTAAAAAGCTGAATTCATTATGTACTCCTTGGTACAATGTGATCTTTAGACATTGTATTTTACTAGATCTCATAATTATGCTGAGGAAGTCCTACCCATTTTTTAGTGCCAAAGCAAATGTTGCACCATCATATTCAAATTATTTGGAGCAGTTGTTTCAGCTTCATATTAATGTTGCTTACACCTGTGCATGACCAGTAGCTACATAACCTGTTGCACCACATAAGTCACTACTGTTTTATTTCTTGATGGTGCACCCTTGCATCCTTTCCTAAAATTATTTTTATGTTACATTAGATAAAGTAATTTTTATATTGAGTAATTCCATTAAAGTATGACCCATGGAATCATAAATGAGAACAGAGGTGTTGTATAAAACTATCTTTTAAAGTTAATTGAGTATTGCAGTGTCTTTAATATTAAACTGGTTTCCATGCAGGAGAGATCATTTTGATGTTTAGCCATTCCATCTTTGATATAAATTAAGGTAAAGTGTTAATAATTTAAAAAAAATACAAATCATTACTTCACCTTTGCCTTAATATTTAATATTTTAAAAATGCATTATGTCACTGTCTAACCTGATGTAATAATCAAGATGTGGTATTTCTAGATCTAATTTGTCTGATGTTTTTCAGTAACTCTGTCTTACTATCCTTTTCTATGCTTTTTTAGATAGTTATTGGCTATTACACCTTCTCCACATGTACTAAGCTATAGATCTCCATCAAATCACCTCTAATCTTGTTACAAATAAACTAAATATACTGATCTTTTGTCCGTCTCACACACATAATAAAAAGAAGGATTTCCTGACTGTAATTGTTGTAACTCCTTTTTTGGCCCTTTTAATTTCAACTTCCTTTTGAATTAAAGATACCAGGCCTGGTTATAGCATTCCAGTGATGCCATATGTGCAGATAATTTCAGGTCCTTAGTACTACCATATATTTCCCTGTAATGCACCCAGGGATTGTTTTTAGCTTCTTAGCTACAGCACCATAGTAAGAGCAAAAAAAGCATTTGGTTATTTACAATGACTTGTAAGTTCTTTAGGGATTCACTGCTTTCTAGGATGTAATCCTCCATTTTATGTGGCCTGTCTTGTTGGTTCTTAATGTTCTTAAGGTAAATAAATTAAAATAATGTAATATCTACTCTGAGATTTACTTAATTTATGCAGCTTGTTGGAAGGATTTTTACTTATTTTTGTCATCACAGAGCTTTAGCTTTTTTACATAATAGTTAAGAATCAGTCATCAGGTTTTATGTGTGTTTTGTGTGATTGATATTTTTAAAAAGACAATAAAGGGGACTTCACAAAGCATTAGAGCATTAATATAGCACGAAGAAGGCTTATAATGTGTTTGGCTTTTGATGATACCTAATGATATGGCAGAAAAAGCACTCTTCTACAAGGCTGCTTTTAAGCTACAAGGGAACCAGAGGAATTGTTAAGAATAATAGATAGCATATCTTGGATTAATTTTTTTAAAATTTGTTTTTAGGAGCAGAAGCACAAAAATCCTGTCTTGATCTTGCTTTTAGGTATGTGCTTATTTAGCTTTTAGTAACTTGTAATTTAAGATCACAGTTATTAGGTGTATTTCTGCATTTTATATATCGCTCCCAGATGCTACAGTATTAGTTTTTATCACTGCATATTTTATGAAATGTCAGCCTTCTGTTGGCTGCTCATGCAGCATTGTTAGTGATCAAAGCCACAACATAAAGGAGAGGAATCTAAACAGTTGGCTTATCTTTGTCCTTCATTGTGACACAATACCATAAAATTACTTTACTATATATAAAAAGCAGGCAAAGCTTCGCGCAGCACACTCTGAAAAGGTGAACTTCTTGTTATGCTCAACAAAATAGATAAATTCTTCTGGGTGATATTTTGTGCAGGGAAAGTAAAGTTAGTGATGATGTCTTTAGAATTAGGAAAAAGTTTTCATCTTTTCCTGCCTTTTTAAAGCACAATTATGTGTGTGTGTGTGTATGTGTGTGTGTCGCAATCCTATTGTAAATCTATCCTTTAAAACCTTTTGAAATGGAGAAAATGTGTCCTTAGGAGTAATCTGTATGGGGTGTTGTGGACTTCTTTGGGATACAATTAATCAAGACATTATATCACTTGAAGAGGGATAATTGGGAAGATAATAGTTAGTCTTTACATGATTAGAACTGCTGGTGATTATCAAGTATATTTGGCTTTCATTTTGGTTTTTCACACAGGAGAATATTTTGAGTTTATCCAAAGTTTTGGTTAAAAATACCAGAATATCAGTCAGCCTTAATTTTTCTGCTTGCCTAAGTGAGTTGTGTATCAGAACTGAAATAATAAAGTAGGAAAAACTCCACAAGCTCTGGAGATATTCTAGGAATAAAAATCTTGAATGATTTTGATCAGCTGTTGTGTATGCCCTGCACAGCAGTTGGTTCAATCAATTTTATGTTTTGGGATGGTTTTATTAAAGCGAGCTGCTGCTTTCAGTAAATCATTGTAAAGATGCTAGCTTTCTATATGCTTTTTGGGGACCTGCAGCTTACCAAGTCAGTCTCTTAATATAAAAAGACTTAACTTGGCTCCTCAAGAGGCTGGGCTGAATTAGTAACCCCCTTACCATGTGGAGTGTTATCAAGATGGGACGGAACACAAAAAAGGAAATAGTCTCCTAATATGATAGTGATACAGGAAGTAAAAGAACAAAAGTATTCCTGTCGTATTGGGGGGCCTATGAAAGGCATTTCAGTCAACAAGGCTCTTGACAGTATCTCTTAAAAGAGATGATCATGCACACTACCTGATTGCATGTGTTTGTGTTTGTCTTTCCAACTGCTGGTAGTCAGTAGCTTGTATGCATGTATTCTCTCACAGTATGTGATCATATTTTGATAAATGTTTCAGAAGTTTTGAACAAATGAACAGTGGTATTTTCTTCATGACATTGTAATCAGGATGGCCACAGTGCTCCATTTTATCTTGGCTTTATGGATGAGACGGTCATTTCATCTATCTTTCCTTAAAAGCTGGCACAGGAAGAGATCATTCCTGTGTACATTCAGATGTTTTATTACTTCCTTCTTCATGTGCTTCAAAATAGGGCAGGTAGAAAACAAACTGTTATCAAGTGAGTTAAGGTTGAAGATACTTAGTATATCAGAAGTATCAATTAATTAATGCTTTCAATTAATTAATTTTGAAAAGTGTAATTTAGGAAAACAAAACAATCTTGACAGTGGTAGGGAGTTCATGCATCAGCTGTCTGACATTATTGAGCTCAGTTTAGGTCATCCTTCCTGTATGAATATGGCATCACACAGAGTCTGCATAACTTTCTACCAGCATCAAGTTCATGGTGCTTCTCCTGCCCTTCACAACTGAAAGGGCTGAACATTCAAAGTACAGACCTATTCTCCATCTTTCTAGATAAGGTGTGATTGTAATGTATTTCTCTTCTGATATTTTGAAGAAGTAGGTTCTCCTACTTTATATTTTCATTCAATGTCCACATGAGTAGGTGAATTTTACATGTCTTACCTTTACTGGAATTCTGGTTTGCTGATGAAGGCAGAAAATCTCCCATTGGACCTGGCTGTGATGAAGGATTTAGAGTCACCGTAGAAATTGTGATGCTTTCAGCAATTTTATTATCCACAGCAGGAAAGATGTGCTCCTCAAAAAGAAGGATGTACAAGGGTGCATGAGCAAGGTTAGGTGTCTGAGAATCAGAAGGCCAAATATGTTGACAGTTCTTGCAAGTCTAGAAGTTCAGGTGACCATAGAGAGAAGACAGAAAGAAATAAAAAGTCTTTAAAGGGAGTGGTTTTTCCTCTACTGATCTTAATAACTTTAGCAGGTGTTTTAAACTACTGTAGTTAAAGGGTAAACATTTTGTTCAGGGCTCTGTTTTATTTGTGTTTCCAAGTCTGCTTTAAACACCTGATAAGAAGATGCTCATGACACTTTAAGAGCTGAAAACATGCAAACCTTATCCAAGCAGGTTCTCTTGTCTTTATAAAGGTGAATCTCTTTGATTCCCTGGCCAAGAAGTCATGCTAAATACACAGCTTTCACATATCCACTTGTTAACTTAACGTACCCCAATTGCAGCAACCATAAGTTGAGTCTTGATGAAGCATAATATGTAGTGGTACTTCTTTTTGTAGTTGGTGCTTTGTGGTCCACAGTTTCATGAAGGGGTAGTAAATAGATGGGATGATAGCTCTTTGTTAATATACTGGATATAATTGAGGTAGCTTGGTGCCTTTTAACCTGATATTCTTGAATCTTGATAGGCACTCACCCAGCTGATAGGCTTTGGAAATGTAATTTCACTTTACAGATGTTTTGTATGTGTATATGTGCAAAATATTTTGTAGATTGGTCCCATAATTTTTCAGTATATATGTTATTATTTCCGTAGAAAAAAACTTCATAACTATTTTGATCACCTTTCCCAGCTAGGTCCAAAGGCAGTCTCTTCACTAGGTAAATGAATATACTGGTTTGTTGAGCATTTGTCAATGCTAATGCCAGCAAAACCAGAGATTTTTCAGCCTCTTTTTAATGCCATTATCCTCAAATCTCTAACCTGAGGGTTATAAATGTAACTGACAGAGAAAATTGAGCAAAATTGATAGTCAGAAATTTCTTAATCAGATACAAATTGTTGGTTTGGACTTGATTCACAGTCGATGAAAATTGTGTTTCTGAAGTTTAGCTTTATTAGTTTGTGCAAGGGTTATCACGGTGCTTGACCCTATAGGGTCAGTAGTCAGATTGCTGCTCTGCACTGCAGAGAGCTCAGTTACAGTGACAAATACTAAAAACAAAGAAATGTACAAGACATGCTGCAGCTATATATCTAAGGACTTCATGTTGACTCCATCCTCTCTTATCAGTAATGCACTTTTTGGATGCATTTTGCATTTCCATTTTTTGCCGATCTTGTGTCCTTGGCCTGCTAGAATTGGCAAAGGGAAAAGTCAGCAAGGTTTCTAGGAAGCTGTCTTCAGTATAGCTTTTTAGTTAATACACAGATTAATATTAATGATAAGTACAATAGGAGCTGTGAGTGTTGGGTCACCTGAAAGAGTTAATATGCATTCATTGTAGCAGTAGAATAACTCAGATATTTTCAATACTAAGGAAGTTTTAGTTCAGAATTTCCTGTTCAAATCTAAAGTACAAGTCAAGCCTTTCCCCAAAGTGAGAGGGGCAGGATTGGAAAGGGGGAACAAGGCCTTCAGCATTGGTGGAGAAGCTATTCACTAAAGAAGCAATCTGACCAGCCAAATGAGGAATTTCCAGCAAGGAGGGGCTTTCTAACTGGGGCAAGATTGAGAATTAATGTTGGATTTTGATGCATTAATTAATCCCTATTCACACTTCTTACAAATCTACATTTGTGAGTATTCAAACTGATATACATTTTTTGTGTTAAAAACATGCAAAGGTAAAAGAAAGCTCAAAAGAGCAGAAAAGTGCTTCAATCTGGTCAATATCACAGAATGCTGAGGAAATATGAGCATTGTGGAGATTTTGGCTTTATTAAATGTCCTACTTTGCTCACAGAACGTATTCTGCTAAGCTCTTCCATGTAAATACTGGCAAAGACCCAGGTTTCAGTTTCATTGAAGTCTACCCCACCTGTAATAACTGTAGTCAAGAGATTGCAGTATTTATATATTCATCAGGTGCACTTTGTTTAGTTGTGATATTAAAATGTGTCAAATTGCTCTTCAGGTATGAATGGAGAGTTCATATTCCTAATTTTTATTGTACTCCAAGAGGATTACAATTTCACCTAGAAGTTAGTTATTGTGTATGAGTGTTCAGAAGAAATTTAACGTGTCCAACTTCTGATTTGGGAACATAAAAGACTGATTGTTCCTTTTCACAGCAGTTGAGAAGGTTACTGTTGTAAAACATGTATGTGTCTGAGGTTGCAAAGGGGCTAACGACAAGAAAGACAAATGCCTCCTGCAGTTAACTGTAGTGCCATTCCCATCAGTTCAAGAACAGGTTGCTTAAAAGTGGGAGGTGCAGCATTTTGTGGTCTTCTTGTTGGATCACCTGCCAGTCAGTGGGGTCCTGTGGCTGGCTTCCTAGCTTTGCATCTCATGAAAAGTGCTGAGATAAGATAGTTAAAGTTAGTGGTGGTAAGCAGTGATCATTTCTTATTGGTGAGTTAGCAAACAAGGAATATGTGTCTCTCCTCATAGGGGCGAAGGAGGGATGAGCTCAGGAATGTCTGATCTTTAGGCATGAGAGACTTTGATACCCAGGAGGAAAAGTCTTGGGACCCAAAAATGGGTCTGTTTGGGCTTGAACAGCATGGCCATGCTGCAGATGAGCAGCATCTGTAGGGATGAGTAGACTTCTGTCATGAATAGCAAAACAACAAAGATCTTCCCTTCCCACCTCTTCTTGTGTTTTGAATTGCATTACGACTTTTACTTCCCATGAATGTACTTGATATACAGCAAACAATGTTAGTGTAAAGTATTTGTAGAAAGGATGGTGTATGCTTTTATTGCTCTTCATTTTAGATTTGTGGCAAGATGGGAGGAGGAAGATGGACTAAAACATCTTCACAGCTTCAAGGCCTACTAAGGAAGATCTCGGCTATGTAAACATAGACTTTTTTCTGCTAAGTCCTGTAAATGTAGTGGGATAAATTATTTCAATTTCTCTGAATTTATTGTCTTCTCAAGGTTTTAGATTTTGAACTTAACTATTTGGTATTATGTGAACAGCACAATGTAATAGCAACATTTGCTGTGATTTTAAATCTGTTTCTGATATAGTTGACTTGTAGAGCTTTGAACCATTTAGTATCAAGTGAATATTTTAAGTATTGACAATGAGAAATGAAAAAAACCCCACAGCTGTGGCATCTTACATCACTAAAATTTGAGTTTCTCAGGCTCAGAGTTTTACTCCCTGCTTTTTAGTGCAAGCTGAAAGTAGGAATAATTAAAGTTTAGAGAATTTTATGTATCTTGGGCAGGGGTGGGGGGTCGGTGACATTCCACTTTTGATTTGTGAGTAGATGACTAGTTTTTTTTAGAAAATCTCTTTAATTTTATATTGGATGCCATTGTAGCCCATTTTAAATTATTTTCTTAGCGTATTTTCTTCTTTTAGATAGTGTGAACTGTTTTGTTTACTATGCACCCGCTATTCCTCCAAACAAATTTAATGCTTCATCTATACTGAGCACCCCACAGGAACACATGACTTAGGAAAGGGAAAAATCAGCAGAAAAATAGGTGGTCTGAGCATTTATGTGTTAAATATGCATGTTAATTAGAAAAAATTAGAAAAAATATGAAAACAGATGTTACATAAATTATTTCAGTCTCAGGACAGCAGTAACTTATACACTGACAATAACTTTTATATGTGCACGTATACGTGTATGTCTGTATCTGAAACATTTATGCAACTGCTACATGGGCAGCATTAGAAAAATAACTTCTAGCTTAGATAAGCCTTCTGAATATCACCTGCATTTTTGGGTGTTTCTCTCCTCTCTTGTGCTGTCCATTGAGCTCCTGAAAGAAGGTTCCTCAAAAAGGCTCTGCCAACAGAATCTGTTGTATCTTGATACTCATGGGGAGTATTTGACATAACTGGCATTAAATATATGCAAAACATTTTTCTCTGCATATTGATATTGTATTAGGCAGCAGAAATTTTAAAATATAAGTCCTTAATGTTATCACACAGCCTATTCTTTACCTTGGTCTCTTTATTTCTCTTAGCTCCTCTGCAATAGAAAAAAAAAATCCTAAGGCTTTCCAGTAGAAGGTACTCCAGCAGAGACAACTGAAATGTTGAGAATGTGTTAACAGAAGAGAGAATTTTGTAAGTGGATATTCATGTTAGAATTCATCTGCTCTTAGTGGAGTCATTTTGTCATTTTATAAAGAAGACACTTCTGACTGACAACCAATTTTCTGAATATAAATTCTGATATAATTTGAATAATTACATAATTTCTGTCCACGTTAAAAAAACAGACATATGTGCTGTTCGTTTTCTAATTATCACCACCAGAGACTGAAAAGTTAACTTCTCAGAAAATGAAGGCAATATAACATGAAGTAAGGGGAAATGTTGAAAAATAAAGACCTGTAGTCTTCTGTAAATTTTCATATAATTATTTCAGTATAACATTCTACTTTTCTAGTTTGATAGCTTTCATATTCTTTGAAACCTTGTATGTTTCTGTTTCGTAAATTTGATTTTTTTGGGTTTTTTTCCCCTTTTGTAAAATCCAGCATATGCTGTAGGAAGGTAAAAGGCTGCAAGATGTAGACAATGAATTGTGGAAGAAGATTCTAGCAGATTGGTTTGTTAGTATTGAAGACTTTTTAAAACAGTGTTCAGGGTAGGCAATTGCTATTCTAGCAGATGCATTACGCTACTAAATGTATGAGAATGTAGTACTGTAAGAAAATGAATTACAGAAAACTATTAAGAAATCTTATTTATGTCTTGAAGAGGAAATATATTACCATAAATCCTACTTTATACCAATAAATTGTGTTGCCTACACAGAATTATTTAAACAAGAAAAAAAATCAGTGATGTTTTAATCCTTCACTGTACATGTATTCATTCTTATTGTAAG
This sequence comes from Zonotrichia leucophrys gambelii, assembly GCF_028769735.1. Lineage (NCBI taxonomy): Eukaryota > Metazoa > Chordata > Aves > Passeriformes > Passerellidae > Zonotrichia > Zonotrichia leucophrys. Next base: position 37,015,711 of record NC_088171.1, on the reverse strand, counting down.
AGTCAGATCTCAGAGGGACAAAAGGAAATAGTATAAAAAGGAGTGAAATGGTTCTAGCTGTGTATCTTAAATTTTCAGGAAAAAAACTACTTTGGAAACTTCAATATTCAGTCTCAAACTAATAGTGGTGATGACTTCAAAGCCTGTTTGAGCCACCATTTTTCTGTGATGTACTATTGCATTTTCCTTGCTAAACTTACATATTTTCATGAGCAGGCAGCACATACTGATAATACTTTTCCCCTGGAAAATATTTCCTTTATTGCTACTTTATAATGGAGTAAGAGCAACCTTAACATCTGAGCCCACACCTGTTAGAATACCTCCATGCCATTTCTGACCTGGTTATTTTAAGAAAGTCAGACAGTGGTGCACTTGCATGGGTTCTGACTTTGGTGGAAATGTCCAGGTTTTTCTGCTCTGTCAGCTGAAGGTAAAAACCTGTGGTCACTTGTACCCTGGTGCTCTTAGTGTTGCCAACATTAATAAAATAATAATGGCAAAATTGCAATTCCAGCTCAAAATAGTAACCATTCATTAGTTTTGTGATGCTGGGAGGGAGCAACACCTCTGCATTCAGCCATTCCTGTAGTTGGATGTAGGAAGTGCATTTCCACAAGTATTATGAGCCCCTATGATTTTGCTTCAGTAAAAATACATGGCTACTGAAATTTTATTGGCCATAGATCACTGTGAAATCCCTTTCCTGCCAGTAAGCAGAGGTTCATTCATGTTCATTTTCTGCTATTCCTTGGCCTAGTAACCTTTCCAGATTCTGAAAGAAAGTAGGAGAGAGCAGCTGCTTTGCTTTTGAAAACCACAACCCAGCACAATCAGAACCAGACCTTCCAAGAATCTCTGCTACTATTTAGGCATCAATTAATAACAATAAAAAAATTAGGAAGAGTTTGTAGAAGAATTTATGACATCACTTTGTGTATAAATTAAATACTATATATTAACCCTCTGGACCCTAGCAGTGGCATTTGTTTTGATCTGCCTTCATTACTGTTCAGATTTATTTGGACTTGGATATTCTTGTTCTGGTGTGGCCATCTAATTCTCTGGATCTGTGGCTAAACATGTCGATCATTAATGATGCTGAAGTTTGCATTCAACCTCCTCTGCATGATTGCTCTTCTGTTTAGAATTCTGTAAGATAAAGGATAAAGAAAAAGATAAGGATGAAATGTGAGACCTTTAGATGGAAATGTTAAAGCTTTCTGAGTCAAAAGATATGAAAAATAATGCTCTTAAGATACTTTAGCTTTCAAATATTTCTGTAATCGCTTTTTTATTGTAAGTAGTGGTATGAACAAAATATGGAAGTTTGTGTTCTGTTAAAGCTTGATTATTCCAGTATGAGATTGTTTTAATAGCTAGAAAACATAGCAGGCTTTCCCACCTTTTTATATATCTTGGTTTTACCCAAGTTGATTTATATTTCAGAGTTTTCTCATTATTGTGAGCACTAGCACATTAAACACTTGAGAAAAAATAAATGTCTCCGATCTAAAAAAAATGTATGTGTGTATACATACACATATATATAAATGTTTCATTTTCACAAATCCAATTGTAGTAAAGATGATGTTGTTTGTATTACGTTAAGCATTTGTATTTCATGCAATTTTTTCTGTACATTTTTTTTCCTACCCTCGTTAATAAATATCAAGGTGCTTTCCAACCCAGCAATATTTCTTAGGATGACTGGCTTTAATTCTATATCCCTATTTATTCATACTCATTAATATGACTAGAATTTTTATGTGGGGAAGTTCTCTCTCATTCACTTTTCTGGGAAGGCTATGATTTTTGTAGGTATGTGCTTCCATCTGTCAATGCTAGATGATGCCGAATTGTAGGAATGTTCCTTGTGTTTGAAACAGAAGGTAGTAAGGCTTTTGGCTATAACTTAGTTTTTGTTGTGAATTTGTTTCATGATTTCTGATTGGCTTTTGAGAGATCTCTGTCTGGTGTACCAAAAAAAAAAATCTTGTCATAGAAAACTCTGCTTTGGTTGACAAGATGTGTGGGAGAGCAGACGTAGCATTCAGCAACTTGAGGCTGTAGTACTTATTGTATTCAACTGAGATAAATACTCCCTTTGATTCCTGTTGATAAAGGTGATACTGTAGTCTGTGTTGCTGAAAAGATGCTCTGAAGCATTCAGTATGAGTGGACACTTGCAAAGAGCTAGGGGTGATTCTGAGGGGAGGTGTGATGCAACAGTGGTCCCCATGAAAGCTGATCTATTTGTGCAGCATCACTAAATAAGCCTCAGTGCAAACCAGAATCCCGAAGGTGGGGATAGTCAGAGATACTGTTTAAGGAGCTAATATGTGAGCTTTTGTTTCTGTATTGTATCTTAAAATGATACTGTATCTTTTTGCCAGTCTTCTGTTAAGCATTTTTAATATTTTGCTTTTTCGTCTTTTTTCAGGGAAGCAGTAGTATCTGTGCTGCGGTATCTTGGTGTCTCCTTTGTGTGCATAGTTATATATGCAAGCTATGTGTAATAAGGAGAGAAAGTGCAAATAAGTGATTTAGAAAGTGATGAAACTCGATGCTTGAAATATTTTCCTGTAGAAACTGGTTCTGTAGTCTGAGACTCATCCAGAAGAGGAATATAGAGGAATGGTTTTTTTTGCTGGAGAAGGTTGCTTCATATGCAAGGAAAATGGTTGTAAGGAATGATTTTATCCTGAAATTTTTAGAGACCCTGAGATCCATATATATACTGAAAAACAAGAAGCTGAGAAGTTAGTTGAATTATGGGACATAAATGCAGGAAAGCCCAGGATGGTATTTCTGCCTTAACAGAAGCTGGTAGTATTCCTGGGGAAATACTGTAGAGTGAGGAGTAGTGGAAATTGTCTGCATTCATTAGTTGAATGAAAATGAGAGGGGAAAAAAGTGTGTTGTTACTGCAATCTGAATGTTTCACAGGGGCAACATTGCCAATAACACTCTTAAAACAGGTATTGAAGTGACCATGTAGTGTTGTAGCAGCTGATGATTACATTGAACAGCAAAACATACATTATTTTTCTTGATTTGCTACAAAAATATTTGGAGGAATTTTTCAAGCAATACAGATTTCCAGAAACAATTTTGTAATTTTATATATTCCTGGCTTCTCTGAACCTTTAATATTTTGATGGCTTTCCTTCCAGCAGGAAGGAAAGTTATTACAGCAGTTGAATACCAAGAAAAAACCTACCGAAGGTAGGCAAACATATGCCTCTTACTATGAATAATACAGCAAGAGTTACATAGGCAGACAAATCAGGCCATTTCTTTAATATGTAAACTGATTTTCCATACCTGCTTATAATTGTTCAATAAGAAATTTGTCAGAAATACACTGTGCCTATAATTAAAAAATAATATACATGAAGTGTAACAGTGGAAGGTCTGCTGTTTTATTGCATGTTAGCAATTTGCAAAGTAAAATCTTAATCCATATTTTTAAACCACTCTTACAGTGCCAGGATCCATAACTCAGGAATATCCTTGTTTTCAGGTATTTTTCCCCACATTCACACTGCATGCTTAATATGGAGGATAACCCATTCCAGTGCATTGTGAAGCATATTTAAAGCAAACCTAAAACTAATAGTGCAGAAATTACAATCATCACAATAATTTTAATGTTCCATTCCTTCTAATCAGGTACTGAGAGTTGCGTATCTGGAGAGAAGGTGAATAAAACAGTTTTCAATACTTTAATTTGGTAAATAAGTTTAAAACCTGTAGTTAAAACTTATTTAACTGTGAGCAGTTAATTCCAGTATGCATGAGTTTGCTATGACTCCTGTTTAATGACCAGGTTAGCAGTGAATTACTGTCTTGCTCCAAGCAAGGGATACATTGCACACTTGGTTTTGTCTTTCCACAGTGTGCCTCACCCTAAGAAAGTAGATAATAACAGTAGAATAATATTTATCAAATGTTTATTGGAACAGGAAAAAGTATAAATTGGAATACTTAAGTGTGGAAATCCTAGTAAACACAGGATGGTTAATATTGGTAGTTGGGAATCTCGAAGTGCTTTACAAATAAAGAGCGGGTATTGTACTGTGAGATTCGACTGAGGAACTGATCTGAACAAGGAAACTGAAATGCTTCCTTGTGAAGTATTTTCTTTTGTGCCTGAAGTTTCTAGCTAAATTTACCTTTCAATTGTCTCTGAGAGGGATACAGGCTTACTGTAAACACCTTCACTGACCTGTAACTTAATCAAGGTCTTCCAGTTTGTGAAACTTCAAGAAATGTCAGAAAATCCATACAATACTGCGAGCAGAAGGGTGCTCCAGATGAGCATGTGTGGCTCATGTAGTTAGCCAGCAGCTCAGCCTGTGCAATGTGCTTACAGTGTTTGCATCAGACTCAGTTTCTTCCTCTGTCGTTATCCTTGCATTGAAGCCAATGTCACCCAGAAAAGATTTGTCCTTTCCTGGTAACTTCTGGGTCACTGTCACATTTATAGAAATAATGTTAAGAAATTCATCCCTTACTTAGTGTGGATTTTCTGTCTCTTACAGTGCAGTATTAAAATTCTAGCACCCCAGTTTCCATGGCTAAGCTTGCCACATCTGTGAGGGATGTAAAACAAAGAGATGGCACTGTCCCAAGGTGGGGGGCTGTGGGGTGTTGCAGGCACCCCTCCCTGGACAGCAGGATCAAGTTACAGAAGTTTTCAGTATCCCCCTTTTTGTTCGTAGACTTTGCCTACAGCCAAGTAGGAGACCTTATCAGCATTAACTTGTCTTGGGAAAAACAGCCCCATCTTGGTGGGAGAGTGGAGGAACAGGAGCAGCTGGAGATACAGGAGGCTACAGAGCAGCACAGGGATGTGGCCAGTGGGGACAGCTGCAAGCCAGAGCCACCACGCTGCAACAGGCTTTACCTGCTTTCTCTGGCTCCCAGGCACATGGGAACTGACATGGGTGCCTCTCTCCCACATCAGCTCACCTGTTACTGACACAGCATTTTCGAAGGATGAAACTTTCTTTTCTTTCCTAATACTATAATAATTTAAATGTGGTCAGGTTTTTCTGGGTTGGTAGTTTTTTTTGTTGTTTTTTTTTTGTGTGTGGTTTTTTTGTTTGTTTGTTTGTTTGTTTGTTGTTTTGTTTTTGTTGTTGTTGTTTTTTGGGTTTTTTTTTTCTGGGGGAATCTTTAGACAGTACTTGACATTAGTTATGTTCATCTCTTTAAAGGCAGAAATACATACTCAGATTCTTAAACTGGGACTTTTCTAAAAAGGCTATCAGTCCTCTGATGCTGTTGTATACAGCCCGAGTCTGTGCAGCACTGTCTGTAATTTACATGATGAAATTTTGCATTTTTATTAATACCTTCTCTAAATGGAGAAAGTTTTAAACAGGGAATTTTTGCATTTCTCATTTGATTTTGTGATCTGTTGGTGTAGTGAATTCTGTATTAAACACAGTGATTTTTTATTAAATGTTGATTATAAAGTGGTTAGACAAATGTTAAGCACTATTACAAGTACAGTCCTCTATCAAAAAGTTACAATGCCTAAACAAATTCTCAGACATTTAAACAAACTATTTATATACGTAAGTAGGATTTGTTGCAAAAACATGAAATCGATGTAATTTTAACTGAGTTGTTAGGGGTGTTTTTAAAATTTCCTAGCATTAATATAAATGAAAGCATTCCTGTTAAAAGATGCTGCTTCTCTGATGCTGAATTAATGGAAGTGGCTGTATTACAAGGATGTTATACTTCTGATAATGGGAGATATGTTCATATAAAAATATATACATACATTTTTCTTAAATCTGATTTGGTACCCCAATTTCCATTGTTAGGTGCAAATTAAAAAGAATTTTACTCTGGTAGGGGGTTCTAAAGCCTTGACGTTATTTTAATCTGATAACGAATGGCTCTGAGTTCATGTTCTTTCAGTTGTTGGCAACAAATCTAAACCTGTGTTTTTTGGATTTATGAGGATAAGTCCTGCTTTGGCAATCTTCTAGATCCTCAGGAGAATAGTTAAACAGTGATTAATCATTGTTTCTTCACTGAGTGTGCAGAAAAGAATGGAAAAGCTGCATTTCACACTTCTGAAGCAATTAATCCCCATGATCTTAGCCAGGTTTGTCTTGTAGATAAGTTGGGATACAAAACTGTACCTAATTTATCAATGTATGCATGCCATAAAGTATAAAACACACAATTTATTTCATATCATTTATAGTCAAATGTAAAAAAAGAGTGACTTTGCCATATCCAGGAGTGTTTCTTACATTACCTTCATATAAACTAAGTACCAGAGATTACAATGGGATTCCTGTTTATTGTGCACATCTGGTGCAGTCACTATGCATTTTCTCATTCACTTGCTGGCATTTTTAGTGATTGTGGCATAAATCACCTTGCTAATCAGAAACATAAGTGACGGGAAGTCATCTCCTTTTTTTGAACAATGGGAAAAAACATATGGCTCCTTAGACAGGACTTGGCTGTTATACTATTTATGTGGCATTATATTCTGTATTTAGAATTTCATATTAATTGCCGTGGTTTGATTGAAAGCATAGAATGCCCTGTGGTTTTGGCCAAAGTACTTGTTTTATGATCTACTCATGATGCTTTTCATGCTTAATATCTGTTGTATTTGCCTGTATCAAAAAATGGAGCTGAACATGCTGGCTGTATGTATGTTAAAATACGATAAAATGGTTTAAAATGCTTTTTAATCAATATGATTAAAATGAATGTTGTGTGTTCTGAGTGACACCTTATAGTAGAAGGTTGTTATAAATTGTGTGACATAGTAACCAAGGGAAAAGAATTATAGGAAACACATATACTCTAAACTTTTCTTCCTGCACAGAAGAGGACTGTAGAAAATCGGACAAGGAGGAGGTGAGACTGCTAGTTTTTGTGAGGCAAGTTTATTGGTAATTGTGCTTCTGAATTAAAATTCCCTGTGGGATAAAACATATAATAAGATGCCAAAATTATATTAACATGTGAGGAAGATAATTGCACCCAAAAGCAATTCATGTACAATATCATTTTGGTGTATCTAATTCTTCTTCTTACATGAATGTTTTGCACTTCATTTTGTGTCACTTACTTTGTGATTCATGGCCATGTTTACTCCTTTAACCAAATAGTTTAGTATTAATAATAATTACTATAAAGAATTCTTAGTAGCCTTTTGAAAAAATATATTAATTTATGGCCAGTGGTTCAAAGTTTTATTTACTATTATATTATTTCTTTTAAATAATTAATTAAACATGTAACCTAATTCAATGATGTTATTGACCAAATTTCTCTAACCAGTGTGGAACTCGAGGTTATTACATGGTATTGGAATACACTAATTTCTGAATTGTCAGGAGTCTGTATATCTAAAGAAGATCTTTATTGTCTGCCAGGAAACTCCTAAATAATTACAAAAAATGCTAAATTAAGTAACTTATGATTAAGACTTTGATATGGGGCTCTTGAAATCGAAGGAGGTAAGCAGGATGTAAAAAGAGACCATCCCAAGTGATTAGTTATTATTGGTAACACCTCTCTGGCATTACAAATTCGGCCTCACTGGTAATAAAGAAAAACATATAATGGAAGAATGCAGAGTAATGCTAAGAAGCACTTGTTAAACCTTACAGTGGGGGTATCCATCTTCTTCACTCAGGTGTGGGTCTAAATGCACATTGTAGAGATGCTGCTTTTAAAAGCTTGTCAGAAAGTATGTTTTTCCCCAAGAACTTGCCTTCTACTAGGAATTGTGAAAAATCCTGAAAAGGATGCCTGAAACTAACTGACATTACATCCTTAAGATTACTTGTACACAAAGAGAGGAACTTCAAAAATAACAGGACAGCACATCACCTTAATTTTTTTAATAGCTGCTCACCGTGAGTTATCTTACATAGCGGAACAGTAATTTCACTAAAAATTTTCAAATTTGGTGTATTAGTTTAACAGGAAAAATTCTGCAAAATTACTCTGAAATACACAATTGCCCCTATTAAGTGCCTTTAAATGCTAAGAAAAAGGTCTCATCCTTAAAATTGTCTCACTAAGTTTGATTTCATAAATCTTATTTTTTGGCATTTCTTTTTCATAGTTTCTACTCACTAAAAAAAAAACAGCCATAAACTTCCTGACTCACTCAGTATTACTTGAGCATTTTAAGTGGACCTTTATGTGCACCCTTAAGTAAACAATGTACTTGAAGGCAGGTTTGATTTTCCCGGTGTGATTCTAGGTTAGCCTTCTAGTTTGGATAAGGACTATATCTTTGAAGCAGATTGTCCCCACTGTGCTTATGTTTATACTGCAGAGTTGTGTCAGCATTGGGAGAATTGATTTCTTTTGGATTAAGCTGACTTAGAAGTTGCACACCACTGGTGTGTAAATGGACTTACTTTGTAATAGCTGCTACGGGGCTTTTGGTCCTGAACATGACCAGCTCAAATTAAACACCCCTAAAAGATGTTTTGCTTGAATGTTGATCCTCAGGATTAATTATTACGTTCTACCTCTCAGCCCACATTGAGCAGTTGCCACTTACTGCTGTTGTGAATCGCACAGAGGTACCCTATAGAACACTTAGTGGTTTGTGCAAAGTTCTGATGATCACCAGGCTTTTATCAATGTGTATATTTTTAATTTTGCAAGTGGAATTACTGTCATGAAGTTTAGTTATCATATTTAAATACTGAATGAGTGGCAAAATGATCTCTTCTCCTTTGACATTGTCCATGAATGAAACCCAGAAGTCAGCATTAGGTGCAATGACAGAGGGCTTAAAGGCAAAGGACAAAAGAGATGGTCATAAAATTGGGAGATGGAAAGGAATAAAGCTCTTGTACAATAAATATAATCCAATATTTTTCACAGGCATAAATCCACTAGCGCTATAGTCTGTTAAGGGAAAACTTTTATTTACTTACGTGAATTATGGAGAGAGATTTTTACTTTATGCTTTTGTTCCTGATAATTTAGACATTTTCTCTTGGAAAGAATTAGATGAGATATAAACTGTAGACTTAAAATTTAAGGCTCCTTTCAAAATGGATAATGGAAGAGTTCCCCTCCTCACCCTAAACTCAAGGTTACTTTTGCCCAACACAGTGTAAAAAAATACTGTCGTTATCAGACCATCAGACATTTTGATGAGACACATTTTAAAACACCAGTCAATGAGCTGCAAAGTTCACTATCTTTGATAAATAGTTTAAAAAAAATCAGGAGAGGGTTAAAGACTGTGTTAAGATAAATTCATTCTTCTAATGAGGATGGTGGATAAAATCATTTACTTCATGTTAATACAGTTATTTAAAACTTAAATTTTGAGTTTACAACCATCTGTCTCAAGGGCTAAGCTCACTATAAACTATTATAATCATTTAAATAAATAGAGGAAAAAACAATCCGTTCAATATGTTGAATCAATATGTCATGCTTTGAATATCTATATAATTTTCCTCACATTAGGATCCATGGCACATGTACAGTACAATATGGTCTATAAATAGGCCTGTGTCTTGGACTGCAGAGGGAACGACAGTGCTCCCCAGAACTTGGTGTGTGGTTTTGCCTCGCAGCCGTCTTTCCCTGTAATCCGAGTGTGGTTCAAAACATAACCTGATGGAGTTAAAAGAAGGCAGATTTCAATGGCTGCAAGGTAGCAGAGCATATCTTTGTCCTTTATTGTGTCCAACACAAGCAGAATCTTCATGTGGTATATGCGTTTCATTCCTTGCTTGGGCTTGGGAGAAAACCTCTCCTTTTCTGCTTTCACCACGGTTGTTCAGTGCTCCCATCCAGTTGGCTTGGCCGAAGGAATTAGGTGCACGTGGCTAGAGGAGTCCACGCTTGCTTTCAGCACCCAGTGCAGCAGTGAATATTTGTTGTACATAATCTTTCATCACTGTGACTCTGTTTAACAATGACTCTGCTGACTTGGAAAGTATGGACTGGAGCATGAGGTGTAGGCCTGAGCAGCTCAGGAGTACTGATGAAAAGAAAAACAAAGAGCAAGTGAGGGATGGTCGGACATGGCTGAAATTCATTTAAGTGTGCCTCTAATAGAGATTTATAATACCTAAGTTTCAAGTCAGCATTTCAGTCCTTCTTTTCATCAATTTCTATTCTTTTACTGCTAAGAATTACTTATTCATTTTAAAACAGATTCACAGACTCTATTATGAAAATATGTTGAAAACATGAATGTTGTTGAAATAAGTGGCTTTGCAATATTGAAGATAGTATGTATATAGTCTAAAAATTCTGTAGAAAGAACAATATCTAAGTTTGTGATACTGAAAATACCAGCTCGATTATTGTAAACTGCCAGTGTACTTCTATCACATAGGAGGAGTAAAATTACATCTGTATTGTAGGAGTGGGACAAAGGACAGCAGTGAGGGAGTGGTAGAAGCAGAATATGTCCTAAAGCACACTCTGGGCCTCCAGTCCATTAACTACATAAATTGAGAAGCTGCCATGCTCTTCTGAATTATGGAACAGGAAGTCTCTTGGGGCTTTGCAGTGACATCACAAAGTATTAGAGGTTTGGTTTTCATGTCACTAGAATTCCTTGATGAAGTCATGGCCCAGTAATTCATTTTTCATCTGTGTTTATGCTGAAATTAAAAATTCTTGGGGCAAGATGGAAGGATGAAGCTTCTTACTGTTCTGTTCCTCACTGTTGGGAGTAACACACCATCTCAAGGATATTTAAAAAGATATATGCACTATTTCTCTTAACGCCATGTCTTGCTGTTCTGCAGTTGAATCTAAATTAAAACAAGTCAAATGCATGTCTGTTGTGTGGATGGAGAATATTAGAATTAGAGGAGAATACTGAAGATAAGAAATCTGGTTTCTTGTTTCTCGTGTGTCACTGACTCAGGCCATGTGAGCCTGTAAGAGCCAAGTCTTGATTAAAACCATACTGAAATTATTGTGTGCCTCCCTTGAAAGAGTTCCACGTGAACACAGGAAAGTGTAGTGTTCCATTTATATGGAGTGTTTTACACCATTGGAGCCTTAACATATGGTTGTGGGTGTCACCTAGCATCCATGTGCCTCAAACTCTCTCTCCATAAGATGGGGGAAATGCTTTGCAAGGTAGTTCAACTCAGCACTATTTGGAAATCATTGTGGTTTTCATAAAGAACAAAGATGTGTTGAGTTTTTTCCTGTTGTTGACTGATGGGCACATAAACACCTAGAACCAAATTCCTGGTCAGAATGCAAATACTGAATATTCCTAGTACAATAATATCTACTGTGCTGCAATAATATTAGGTAAATTCTAACCATTTGCATGCTTGGAACCTTATTAACAATGGTTTGTGTAATTCTGTTCTCAGTTTTATTTCCATTTCTCTCCTTTTGATATCTTATTTAAGAAAATCTGGATCATCTTATTAAGTTAGATGAAACACCTGGTTTTTTCAGCATTTTGTTTTGCTAGATAGCTTAGGCAAATTGCATGGTTTTACTCTGAAGTTCAAAATTCTGTAAGTAGAATGTAAAAATATCTTAACTTTCTAGACATTCTTTACTTTCTTCAGCAGCAAAAATACACATTTGTTTATCTAGATCTGTTCAGACTTATGCATGCTAAGACCCATTTGAAAGCAGAAGTCTCTATGTAATTTATTTTCAGTGTGTAGTGTAAACTGTTGTGCTGTATATACATTTTATATTTATGTCAGAAAAGGGTTGCAGAGGGGTACTTTAAAACCACCTTTTTGGCTCTAAATAGCTATTGTGTACATATGGTAAGGTACTGCTGCTTAACAATTAGTAACTGCTTTGATGAAACTAAATTACATGTTTAAGTTCCCATCAGGAAGTCGCTTCACATATCTGTATTAATGTATTCAAGGCTCGAGAAGGAAAGTTAATTTTCCAGCTTAAATATTTAATTCAAGCTTAAAATTTAGTCTGTAATTAGAGCTCCCAAATGGCAGGAACATGGAGTATTTGTCCATTTTAATTAGATTGTTGTTTACCTATTAATTATATATCATATCTTGTCATATAGTTTTGATGGTAACAGATGGTGCTAGGAGTTAGTAAGGGTTTGAACAAAATAAGATTTCACATGATTTATTAAGTTGCACTTTATTAGTGAGTGGTCTGCTTTTGTCAGGTTATTCTGTGGAATAAGAAGTTCGAAACATTTCACTAATTTTGGTGATTACTCTCTATGTGAAAATATCTAACTTAAACAATAATTCCAAAAGGTGCATTCAGTTTTTTCTGAGGAAGTTGAAATACACCTTGTATTTCTCCTAAGTTATTGCCTCTATACTATGCACATGACAGTAAACTTACAGCTATTTTTCCCCTACATTTTGTGCATAAGATTTTTTAGGAGTAGTACCTCTTTTATCTGCAAAGAGTACTGCAATTAGGTGTACATATATTAGGTGTACAAATAGAAAAAGTACTGCAAAAAGGTGAAAGACCTGATTCAGTTATAAAAATTTTAGCTTCTGCACAGAATCCATTTTCAAATTTCAATGGCTGAAAAACCCAGCATATCAATTTGTTCATTGGTGCTTCCAAAATACCAATGTATACACAGTCATCTCTCCAGCAAGCATTTAAATGTAAAAGGTAATTGAGATTTTTCAGAGTTCGGTAGTTGTGGACAAGCCATACCATATACCTTCACCCAGTATGTGAACATTTTTCCAATTCTTTGGTAATATCTAGTGCTGATGCAGTTTATCTAAATTTTTGAGTCCTGTATGAAATGTGTGTCTTCCATCATCCTGTGTTTTGATAAAACACCGAAAGCCATGTCCACAGATCCGGAAATCATGTGGTACCTTTCTTGTGATATTTTTGAGTTCTCACTTTAATAGTCCCTTTTAAACCTGGGATAGAGGAAAAGGAAAAATAAAATTGAAAAGAATGCAAGGATACAAGTCTCTTCTGAGTTTTGGAACATTAAAAAAAGAGAAAGAAAAAGACTGAAAGAAATTTCAATTTGCTTTATGACACCAGTGAAAAAGGGAGAAAGTCAAAAAGATAAGTAAATAAGATTGCATAGTAGAGGTTAGAGCAAGAATATTATTTCTTGAAAAAAGAGAGCTTTAAAATGGGTGAAGATACGGGAGATGTGTGCATGAGATGTTGGTGAACAGCACTGGTAAATGGACAGTGGCTTTCTCTATGGGGAGTTTGCACAGTGAAACTAATCAGCAATGGAGCTTAGCAGTGTGGTGTTTGTGGGTGGTTTAGTAGTGATTCAGGAGTGTTTGAGCTTTTAATTCCACTTGATCATAGATCATTTGATCTATTCTAATTTTGGTCACCAGAGGGAGGAGATCAACGACAAGTTTCTTAAGTCCAGGTCAATTCAGCAGCTCTCTGTTACAAAGCTGAGTAAATAAATCATTATTTTGTGGCAAACCAATCTTCCTGTTTTCACTAGTTGCTTTCACAATACCTTGATAGCTTAATCCCCTTGGGGCGTAATATTATCTGAATAAATGAAGATCCTTTTCCTGTAATCCTCCCTTTTTTTTTATAAACTAATTACATACTTCTGTTTTCCTTCCTCCTTCCTAATTTCCCTCTGTCAAGTTAAAAAAACATGCACGATCATCAGAACTGTACCTGTTTCTTGACATTGACCATGACTTCAAAGAGATGGTAAGAGTCAAGAGTTTTGCTAGTGAAAAGTAAACAGATGGCCGCAGTACACACACTGATTTCAAGGCTTGCTTCAGTGGGCGACTTGACAAACAGTAGATCTACAAAACTGCCTCCTTGTTCTGGCACTCGCTTTGTCCTCACACCAGCAGCAACAGATGCTTGATGCTGACACTAGTTCGGTTTCTCCCCGCATAACTTTGGTCACATACTCTGAGTTGGATTTACTGTGACCTCTCTCTTGTTTCATAATTGTCCCCATTAGCATGATTGCTACCTTAAAAAGTATTGATAAGTATGTCTGTGTTCAAATCAACTGGAGGTGGGGTGAGTAGGGGGAGGTGTTTGGGAGTGTGTATGTATCTTGGATGTGTTCCCAAGCTGAGGATCGTTTTATCACCACCTACATCTAAAAAAGAACCACTATGCTGAAATTGTGCAGTTTGATTAGCTAGGAAGAGCTAAGTGACTTGGCCTATTGCGTCTTGTATGTGTGAAAAGATTACCTTCTAAAAATGCGACCTTTTATCCTCTTTTGCTCAGATCCTGGATTTTTCCCTGTGATTTGTAGGGCTGTGTTAATAACACAGAAAACGGCATTCAGTTGTTAGCGATGAAGATATAAGTGATTATAAAAACATTATCACAAGATAGAAGTAGTAAAAATATTCTACTTGCTGAGCTTGCACCATAAGAATTTATTTATACATTTTATGCAAAAATACAGGGTTAATTTTTTTTTCCTTTGACCCTGTATATCAAATGTGATAAAATATGCTATCCTGCAGCTAAAAGCAGATGGAAAAATAAATTGAAGAACAGCGTTTAACTGCAGTCTTATCCTAGTTCATATAAAAATATTACAAAAATAAAACAGAGACATAACTGGGTCATTGAAATGTTCTTTAAGAAGGCCTGC